>NC_142254.1:6797500-6937500 GCF_052056855.1 Sturnus vulgaris | reverse complement strand
ATAGAGGAAACAATGAATGGTTGATGCTCTTTTCAATGTGATTTGGGGGTGATTTAGAAGGGCCAGTCTTAGAACTTGAGGAGAGGTTTGAACACGCCTTGGATCATCAAATGTAGCTTATATCTGTAAATTTCTTGTTAGAGTGGTGTCACTGAGGCTGCATATGGCAAAAAAGTTTCTGCCAGAGTTCAGATGGATGGGAAGAAATATGACTGTCGTTAATTTGGTTTTGAGTTGTTGTTGTTTTTTGTTAATCTTCCAAAAGAAAAATCTCTAGGAACAAGTAAGGCAATATTGAGGCATCTTGGTGTTTCTGAATGCTTTAACCCATTTCTGTGGGGAACATTTTTGTTTTGATGGTTGTGGAGGGATGAGTGATTTTGGTTTCTGTCGTGTTTCCTGGTGAGCTGCAGCACATTTAACTGTGCACTAACACTGTGGCAGGCTCTGGAGGGGACAGGTGCCTGTTGTACCCTCTGGATCCATGGCAGTTGAAGAGATGAAGGGTGCAAGTATAAATGGAAAGAATACATCAAAAGGTCTGGTCAGGAGGATATTTAGGGCAATCTAAGGTAGTTTAGTTCCCAAGCTACACATAATGGGATTTTAACACCAAACCTTTTTAACCCTTTTGACAGCTCTTTGCTACAACAAAGATGTTCTAACTCAAGTATTAGAGGCAAAATCCAACCTTACCCTTGGGGACTTCCTTTGCTCAGTGTGACCAGATTGACAGTTTGAAACAATTCAATCGCAGTCTGAGTGATAAAAATGCAGCAAATTTGTTGAATAAGAGAATTTTTCTTTAAATTTCTGCAAAAACTCCTTCTGTTTTTACATAAGGGAGGGCTTGGTAGTGCAAGTTAAAGAAAATCTGTTTTGAGAGAAATCCTTTGCATTTGTTAGGGTGCAGATAGACACACTGAAACTGTCCATGCTGCTGGAGAAGTGCAGCTCCCCACAGGGGTGTGGTCCCTTTCAGGAATCCAGAGGAGTGCCATCAGTTCCCATGCTGTCAGTGTGCCTCAGCCACCTCCTGGTACACCCTGGCTCCGTGGGACAGCTTGGTTTGCCATTGCTGCCTCAAATGACCATGCTGAGCAACGTCCCTGGCAATGCCAGAGGAGATGGGTTTTCCTGTGATGTTGGCAGTCAGCTGCCCCTAACTGATCTTATGTTTCTGGTTTTCTGCCATCTGAAGACCCTCAGATATTTAAACATTTGATGGCCAGCAGCTTCTGCACCCACAAATGAAGAACAAAGAAAGATCTGGATGCATACCCCCTCCTATCTATAATTCTGCTTTGACTACAGTCTTAAGATACATATTTTTCAGGGAAACTTTTCAATAATGATTACTTATGGCATTCTCAGCCAGAAATCTTGCAAAGCATTATCAGAATAAATATAAATATGTGCAGAATAACCTTCTTTGGTTATATTTATTGTAATAGCTGTGGTTAAAATGTAGATCAGACTGCTGTTTTGGATCTTAGTCTTAGTACCAAAAATTGCATCATCATAGGTGGATTATATCTGCATCTTTTCAAATAGATGGCAGAGTATATTTCTGTGCTGTCTTCCCCTAAAGAAAAATTGAAAGATAAGAGGCAGAAGTTTCAAGTAACATCGCAACATTTAGTTGTCAAACTATGAATGGAAATTGCCATCATAGGGACTGTGTGTTTACTCTCCTACTTCAAAAAACCTGTGTGAAAATGTAACCAAGAAGAAAGGATTTTTTCTTTTTTTAAATCAAATAATATCTTAGTAGATGAGCAGTGATTCAACATAACTAAAACAAATATTAATTGAAAAGAACCCTAGAACACAGAGAGGAAGTATGTTGCTGTTTGGTGAGCAGCACTCACTGGAGCAGTACTGCAATGATGGCCTATCCAGCAATTCTTTTCTGGAATCAGTTCCACTGATCTGCACCCTCCCTCAGCATCCTCTCTGGTATCTGAGCTGCCTTTCTGAAGTTGTATCTTCCCATCATTGTTTGTTTTAAATACACAGTGCTACTCTCCTTCAGTTCTATGATGAATAATGGCAGCAGTAGTGAGATACCGATTGTTTGTCCACCCTTTATTATAATATTTCAGCATCTCTCAGCAAACTCCGCTGCCCAGTAGTCAACAGAATCTCTCTTTGGAAACAAATACCTATGACTCTCATGACTGGACACATATCTGTAGAATTTGTAGCCAGAAAAAAAACAGCACTAGTAAAATTGTTAGAATTATTTAAGTTTCATTTGGCCAGTTTATGCTGCCATTCACCTCTCCTCAACCCCATGCATGACTTTGTTAGGTTGGCCAGTCCCACTGTAGACAGCTTTCAAATGTAATCTGAATTGTCATGTACCAAATTCTGCGTGGGCTTGCCAGGCTGTTGGAGTGGCTCCCACTGCTGCCATCCTGAAAAGGCATGGAAACATGTGTCTGCACAAATGCAGGAGCCTGCATTCTCAGGCTTTAAATCAGTCTCTTCTCTGACATGGTCCTTACTGCAGAGTATGTCAGGGCAAGCCAGTAAACAGCCAAAATTAGGACCTGAAGATTCTCTGACTTGCAGGGGAGGAGTTGTGTCTAAATGTCTGTAGATATACTGATGAATTTGTTCATACTTTGTCAGATTCAGAGATACATTTTGGACATATCATCCATAGGCGGTTTTATCAGTGCAATGGAAGATGTTGAAATTTTCCTGCCTATCTATACAAATGTATCAGATCTGGTTGCTGTTTCCATCTTATATGTTGCAGGAAATTTTGCTGGTGTTCAGAAATTGAAAATTTAAAGAAAGCCTTCTCTTCTTCCATAAGATGTGTAATAGTCAGGATGCACTTGTGAAATTTCTGTCTTGTAAATATGGCTCATTTCTGTCATCCAGAGGGTCTAAAATGAATTTTTAAATAAATATGTCCACTTTGGAAGATCTTATTGCCAAGTCATTTTCTATAAAGGCAATGTTCCTTTGTAAGGGTTAGGTTTCCCCTATTCTCCTTGTCAGTAAATATCTTCTTTCCTGCATATCTGACCTCTCTGAGATAAGATTTCCTTGTGTCAGCATTTAATGTCATGTGAGCATTATCAGCCTGGGAATTTCATGTTGGTGGCTGTTGTCTGATGGTTATGGAATGGTCATTGCTCCAGAAGGTGCTGATCAGAAAGGTTAAAAACATGGGAAAGCCACTCAGAGTGATGGGAACCAAACACTCAGCTCAGCAGAGGCTTAAAAGCTGTGCTGTGTTAGGAAGCCATTAAGTACCTGCTTCTTCTTTGGGATCTGTGGGAAAACAGATTCATCTCCAGAAATCTGAAATAAGGAGGTTTCGCCACAGAATTACTTTTTCCTTTCTGTCTGCTCCAAGATTCAAGAAAATCTTTGAAATTGGTACAGAAGGCTGTGTAAGAATTGACTCCATTAGCTTTTTTCTTTCTTATTCTTAACTGCTTACTGCTAAGAATTTTATTTTACAGAAAGTGAGCCTGTGAATTCATATTTAAGATAGTGCTATATGCTTTTGGCTGTCTTCAAGGGAGTAAGTCAGTACCAAATGCACTTGACTGATCCCAAGTATTTGTACTCATTTGCAATAGAGTTTTACAAACTTAGTCCTGGGATGGATTTCAATGCCTCAATATCTGCAGATTTTTGCTGCCAGATGTGTTTCCTGTACCTCACTATACTCTTATTGATATATGGGACCATCAATCTGATGATGATCTGAATATTTCCAGGAGGTTTTACAGCATTTCTGTTTTCCAAGATGGTCGATAGTTTAAGTCTGGCCCTCACAGGCATGGCAGAGAAGCTCGTGAGAACATTTTGGCTGAATTTCTGATAATGTTCATGAGGTAGAGGAGCAGCAGCTGCTGTACTAGTAACAGAAAGAGAGAAAGACTAATTCCAGGGCAAGGCAGCTTTCAAAGGCAAGTGAGCATCATGTGACTGAATGTGTATAATTTAAAAGAAAAGGAAAAAAGCTAGAACTTCAGCACAGCCTGTCTCTCCAGTATATGAGAAGTGAAGCAAATGAATACGGCCTTGAATACACTTTTTAATTTTTCAGCACTGTATTTTGCCAACTTTAGTTCACTCTGTTGACTGTTCAGTCAGACCGTTTTTAAATTAAAAAGGAATACACGGTTGAATTATTTATTAAACAAAAGGTGCTTCCGTGCATGCAGACTACCTGGGTTTTGAATTTCTTTTGCTGTTGGAATTTGAAGAAAGTGCATTGCTAATAAGTTAAGAGATAGAACAACTCTCCTTCTTCTCAAATAAGTCTTTCTCTGTCTCTGATGCAGACAGTAAGATAAGTTGTGTCTATCCACCCAGAGAAGAGTGCCTGATCTTCATTGAAATTTCTAATTTTGACCTTAGTGTGAAGTTGTTTCCCCAGGTTGCTGGGCTCCATAGAGACAGAATTTCTGGTAGGGAAATGTGTTTGCAAATCAAGCCAATCTAGATTATCTCCTAATTTTATAGGCATTCCTGATGGGTTAAAATATCTATTTACTGGTGGATTAACGTAGAGGGGCTGTAAGTAAGCAGAAAAAGCCTTGCAAAAACTTTGTATGTTGTTGCCATCAGCCTATATGTCCCTGGAGTTAGCAGTTCACCTTGGGGTGACAAGGACCTCGTACAGTGACTTTGCTTTGCCCAGTCCCCATTACTGCCTCTGTGTTGGTGTTCCAGATTGGTGCACAGCCAGGATTTCTTGTATTGTGGCCTCCGAGTGCCTCTTGTCCACTTCCCCAGGAGTAAACATTCGCCAGCTTTTGGACTAGACTTTCTGGACTTCAGATGCCTTTGGCTGATGGCTGCAGGGAAAACGTTCAGGCTGGGAAACCAGGGAGGGTCTTCCATCAGTCGTGGGATTATGATCTCCATAGCTTGCTGGAAAATGAGAGGGCTGTTTTAGCTGGTATTGAAAAAGGAATGAGTGTGCTGAATCTGGGGAAACATCTGTCCAAGAGGTTGGTACTTCTCATCACTGATGTGGGACTAGATAAGCACCTAGGATCCCAGTGAGATGCACTGCAAAAGGATGGTCATGGCACCAAGGAGGCTTTAGGGAAAGGCTGATGAGAGTGGCCAGGACGCTGAAGAGCTCCCAGTCACCCCAGTGTGTGGCAGGGTGCTTGTGAGCCTGGAGCTTTTCTGTGGAAGGAAAGCAGCGAGCAGTAGCGAGTGGCTGGGCACACCCTGGCTTTGATAGCTACAGATGGAGACCTAAAAGATTGCAGGGCCACAGTCCAACACCAGCACATGTAAAATAAGGCTCAGGATTTAGATAACTCTGTTCCAGCATACTGACGTGCATGGCCACAGTCCAATTCCAACACATGCAAAATTAGTTTCAGGATCATTCCAGCATACTGAAGCCTATGCCTAAACCAGTTATTGCCACAAGCTCAGCTAAATCAGAGGACAGCATTCAAAGCATTTTATTTCTTTTTTTTTTTTTTTTTTTTTTACCAGAGAAGTTCAGATGAAAAAAAATTATATTTTCACAAGAGGAAAACTGGTATATTGATAGACCAGCTCCATTGATAGGCAGGCAGCATTTCAGAATTTTTGTAGCCCACAAATAGCATGTCATGGTATCCATGTACATTGAGGCTATTTTACAAAACATGGATTTGAGTTGACCTAGTAATTCACTTTTTGAGTTATATTAGTATAAAAAAAATAATGGGTCCTTTCAGATAATATCATGTTCTCAGTATTCTCACAGTACACTGTTAAAACAATGAGGAAAAAACCTATGCCAAAGAGTTATAGGATCCCTTCTCAAGAGTCAATGTAATGAATTTAATCAATATTTTTCCATTACAGCAAAACTCATGTAATTAACATATTTTATTTATAGAAAAAGGGTGCTAGTAAAGTAGATTCAGCAGTTTAGAGTTGCTTGTAAGTATTTATTCAAATATGGCGCTTTTTTTTTTTTGTGTGTGTGAAAATGGATAAAGAAGTTGGAAATTATTCTCAAGTGGTTTCTACCAAAGAAGTTAAATGGGAGAAAAATTGGTTACAAAAGTATTTGTATTAGCTCAAAGTGGTCATTTAGTTTGAAAGGAGCACTGGAAAGTTAAAAGTAAGAAAATACAGATACTGGAAAAGCCTCTCGTATCATAGTCCAAATATTGTAACACACACCATGACATTATTCATTCTTTAGAGACTCTGTCAGCACCTCTCTAATCAGTAATCTGTAAATGGAATGAGAGTCTTTAATTCTTTCTCATTTTGTTGAGGGGGAAATTAGTAATTTAGCTACCTGTACAGTTCTTTTCAGTTCTTTTTATGTGTCTGATTCTTTTTTCTTTTTTTTTTGTTTGTTTGTTTGGTTGTTTTGTTTTTGTGGTTTTGTTTTTGTTTTTTTTTTCCTTGCTGGTGTCTACAGAAAGACATTCCTGTGACATTTTAAATAATTTATGCTTTTCTTTAGTAGAATGAGTTTTTATAAAATCTGATGACCTGCTACTGGCACTTCTGTGCTGATTTTCCCACTCTGTGATAAGATAATAATAACGAAAAAGGGTTTTCTTAAACAATAGTGTGCAAGAACTTACCCAATGATACCTGATGCCCTGAGAGCTACTTATAATGGAGGCAGGTCTGTGCTTCTCACTTGAAAAAAATAATTTGTTTTTTGGATATTTTAAACCCAGTAACTGAGGGTGAAACTTGGCTAGTGCGATTGATAAATATTTCTATACAAGTACTCAAAAGATTTTTAAAAATATAAATGCATTTAGAAAACTACAAGGAGATAGGTGTTAATTTGTACTTTTTAGAGTCTCAGAGACTGTATTATTGAGAACATGAGAAGAACCTAGAGAAAAAGATTCAACAGAGCTCTCCTCCACCCAGAGTTGTCATTTTTCCTATGGTTTATTGACACCATCTTGGATTTCCTTCATAGGACAGCCTGCACACTGTACTAAATGGTTCTGTTTGTCCCATGAGTGTTTTAGGAACAAGATAGAGGTCATGGTGAAGCACCCCTTACCCCTCTGATTGTAGGATTGTAGAGCTCCTAATGTGGAAGAAATAGAGTAAGTATGGAAGCAAGAAGAAGGCAATATATTCATTCACAGAAGTCCAGTTAATGGTTATTTTAGTTGATTAGCTAGCAACTTCATTTTCTCCCTCATGAAATTGCCTCCACAGATCCTTACTTCTGGAGCTTAATCAGCAGTAGCAATCCATCCCAGGAGTGGGAGATCAGGAGTACTTAATTAAAGAGGGACTGTAAGGCAACTCTCCCAAATTGGATATCTGATCTAGCCTTGGCATCAGGAGAGCAATGCTAGGTAAAAGTGTTTATCAAGCTCCATGTAGCCACTCTGCAAATCTCAGAGATGGGAATATGATGCAGACAGCTTGTAGAAGCTGCTATAACCTGGGTACTATGGGTTTTAAGGCCATCTGGTACCTGAACACCTGCCTACAAATAACACATACAAATCCAAAAGTTGGTCCAGTTGGATAGCCTCTCTGCTTAGATTCCCCACTGGAATTCTGTCCAAAAGCAGTATACTATCTGTATGAAGTTTGGAAAGACTTTGTTCTCTCTGGTCACCAATCAAGTGGCCATTTCAAATTTAGGTGACAGGATTAAAGCTAACCCAGGTGAGTCAAGGGTTTGGGTAAGAAAACTGAAAATCACAGGCTGCTGTTCACACTAACTTTTGGTAAAGCTTCAGAATATTTTACACTTGTTTTAAGAAAGGGTGGGGAAAACCCTATGAAGTGTGTCATATGAATGGTTTGGGAGATAACCTTGCTATCAGAAGCATAATTGGACACCAAAGTAAATTTTGAGGATAGATGGCAAAGACTATTGGCAAAAAACCAAGGAATGATCCATGAATATGTATTGAAGCTCAGCTTTGCTGGTCCAAAAGATCCAAAAGCTGCTTAGCTTGTGAAGACACACATTGTAGACAGAGGAGTACAAAAGAGTGTCCTGGCAGCTCAGGTGTGCTCTTCTGAAGAAAGCAAGAACTAGCACAAGCTAGAAAAATGGCATTCTGATAAATTGCAAAGTACATTCACTTCTAAGGCCTCCTCTTTTCCCATGGAAAGATTACACATGTCTAGTGGAGTTTCATGAACTGCATCTGACTGACTAGGTGATTTGGGATCAGAAGTGCTTTCAGCTATACAGTCAGGTTAAAGGAAGTGGGATTTCAAGGTCGTGATTTTGGAGTGGCAGATCTGGACAAACAGTGAAGGAGTTGGATAGTGGAAGAGTTTTGCATGTTAAGGGCTTGGGAAAGAAGTTTTTGTGTTCAGCAATTTTGGAACAAACTGCCAAAATGGTGTTGGGGCAATAATGTAGTGGGGAACAATATAGTGATCCATGGTCATTTGTCTCTAGCTCAGCTCTCATTAGGTAGCTAATGGTTCCAGGAGCTAGTAGTGAGTTCAAAAAAGTGAAGACTCTTTAACCAAAATCAAGCACTCCATGACGCAGCTCTGTGTATTTCTGATGTCCATTGAATTCACTGTGCACAGGTCTGACTGAATAAATTGAAACTTGTAACTTTTAATTGCATAATTTGTTCATGTATATCTGTGGAATAGCCTTAAGTCAGGGGCACTGGAAGAGGGTGAAGAAGTTTGACATGCCTGCATGTGCATATATTAAAAAAAAAAATCTTCAGCCCTCTTTTAAGTTTTATTTTAATTCAATTTTATCAAAACTAATATTGTAATAATATGGTGAAGTCCTGATTCAAATGTAAGTGTTGAAGTTACATTGAGCTCAGTAGGACTGGAGATGTGTACAGGAGTGAGATTAAAATTTGAACCTTCTTCTCGTGCTGAGCTAAGAATATGTGTGGTGGTTTGCAGGATAATGATATTTAACTGTAATCTTCTTGAGGCATGAATGGCATTCCATTGATTTTCCACAACTGAACTTGGTAGTGCTGATTAATAAAACAATAAATACAGAAAATGAACTATTTTGTGTTTTATTAACAATTTGCATTTCTTATAGTATTTCATTTTCAATAAGTATAAAATCATACCCTCGAACGGTAAGATGTAATTGCTGATCATGTATCTCTTTGTTCCAGACACTTTTATAAAAGTGTATGTATTATGTATGATGTGACCTTCAAATGCCATGAATGCGTTGTGCAATAAACTGTCAATATTTGTGGCTATAAGGTACTAGATGACTTTTACAATAATTGGAACAGCTTTATTAAAAGCTTGGATCACTCAGCTGGTTAAAGAGAAAGACACAGGCCAGTGTTCATCTGGGAGTTTCCTTCTGCCAACTGTTAAATGAAAGATATTGTAAGGTGCTTAAGATGTCTTCTTTCTCAAAATAAAACCCAAAACAAAACAGTTAAAGAAGTCTCATGCAAAAAATATTATCTCAAAAAATTTTTTTTTTCACTACGCTCAATTTTTGGTCAGAACTGAGCTCTGTTAGCTAATGGCAAGTAAACAACCCTGTGTTTTAAGTGCTAAATATGAGTTTCTATGTCTTTTGGTCACACGATTCTTCAAAGAAATGAAACAGCTAAAATGATGTACTCAGAAACTGTGTTTGATCTCTGATTATCTTAAAAGGTTTTAAAATTTTAGAAAAAATTGAAAAGTAAGACTGCTAAGAACTCAAGAAAAAAAAAAAACATCTGTAGGGAATGTGATTGAAATGAAAAGAAGAGGATAAGAAACATTTTGTGATTAACAAAATCTTAATTTTGTTTAAGTGTTCCATTAATGTCTCTCTGTGCTGTATATACAGATTTTGCATGTGTCTCAGAGTACTACAATGAAAAGCATTTAGATATAACCAGCACTGCATAGATACAGTATTGCCATGCAAAATGTTTTGAACCGTGGGGTGTGAAAAGCACCAATCTCCAAGAGTGTGGTGCTCCAGGAGTGGGCTAAGGTGTGTGTGCAGCCACCCCATCACCAGTTACTGAGAAATTGCTTGCAATATTTTGGCTCCCTTCCTGCTGAGCTAACACCCAGCTACTCCCCTGCTGCCCAAGGTGCTGGCTGTGACTGCCATTCGCTCACTTCTACAAGCTGCAAGTCTTGCCTCATACAAATGGTTCTGGGCCTTTTACTTCAGTTTAATTTAGACTGTATTTTAAGTTTGACTCTGCCAGTGACTAATTGTTAACAGAGGCAGGGCAAATTTGTGCATGTTGTTTGTCTGTGTGGTTCAGAGAGCTATGAGGGAATTCTCATGGCAGACGTGGTATCTTTTTATTTACCAGTGGAACCTTTGTATAATCTTTATTTCTAATAATACAAACAATGTGAATGCTACTTTCTCACTAGTAGGCCTCCTTTCCAATTCTCTTCTAAAATAGCTCTGTGTTTAAACAAATTCTCTGCCAATCCATAGTAACAGTTTAAGATTCCCTTATATGGCCATTATAAAACCTAAATCCTTGATGAAACAATAGAGACACCAAGTTGTTCCTGACCTAAGACATTAGTAACTCTTTCCGGAGGCCTAAAATATAACTGTAATATTTAGTAATATTAGAAGCCTTCATTTTAAACCATGAACTTCACTAGCAAAAAAGTGTAGTGACATCCACTAATAGGGTTCTAATTTCAAATGATGAGCACAGGGCCAGATTCTGTTCTCATTTACATTGGATGATGCTAATTGAAGCTACTTCAGGTAGCTAGAAAAATATGATTAATTATATCCCTAATTATATTCCTATTTTCCACTATTTTCAGTATTAAAGTTTCCTCTTAGGAATAGGCGAGGAAGGTAAAGCATGTTTTTCCAGAAACTTGGAATATTCTATGTTGCTTCCCAGGGAATGAGGTGGTTGAGTTTAGGCATACTTGCAAGAAGCTGATAGCAGTGACAGAATTAACACACTGAATATCTTCTAACTCCTTTCTTGACATTAGATTTCCTGCCACAAGATGGGCTAATCTGGGTGGTTTATAGGTCATCAGAAAATAGATGTGGTCTCTACCACTTCTTGTTGCACCATGTTTCATTAACTTTTACAGGCATGTTTGAAGAACTACAAATATTTTGAATTTCAGAAACCTGGGATTATGTGCAGCTTTAGAGGCTTCTGGCCACATTTTCAAAGGGTTCTTTAACAGTGTTGAAAATTGTGCAAGAGCAAACACATACTTGTAAGTCTGATTACCTATTTTGTGAGTTGATTACCTTTTCCATGTGATTGCCTTTTTTTGGCTAATTTGGCAAACCTTGTGTTGACAAATTCCAGCTGACTTCACTGATGATTTAGTCTTCATGAGGGTTGCAATTTAGCCCCTTTGAACATGAAAGCACCTCTTTGTGAATCCCTGCACCTTCACATACATGCAGCAAATAAATACTGTGGTGAAATGTATGGGACATGTATGTAGATGTTTCTTTCACAATTTGGCTGCTATCATGACTGAAGTCAGTGCTGCTGCCTAACCAAGTGAAAACAGTTTTCTTTTTACAAAAGCAATCCACCTTTTTTCTAATCATATTTGTAGGCTCATTCCAGACAGGTGGACCAGTTGTACAGAACATATCTGGAAATGCCAAAGAATTTTTTTCCTTTTGCTCTTCATATGACTGCCTAGACTGCCTCTGCTTTGAGTACACAGGCTCACTGTCCATCTAAGTTTGTCTTCTCTTTTCTGGCAATATCCAGTGAAGCTGGCATTTCTCCTCTGTGACATCTGTATCTGTGTGCTGAGGGCACTGCCAGCCATGGCCATGGCTCATTTCTGGCCAGACTATTTCTGATAACCAGCAGTAAAATATTGACTGCAAAAAAGGGTTCAGTGGTGTCTTTCTCACTTTCTTTTAACCTTCCACTGTAAAAGTGCTCCTGGCTCCAAAGCTGTTTGTTGGCATTATCTGTCTCTGTGGAAACTTCTTTTTTGCCTGTAGCAGTGATATGGAGCCAGCCTGATCTCCCTGCTAGATGAGTGGTGGCTTTTAGGCCTGCCTCTCCTGAGAGCTGGGCATCTGTCTGAAGAAGGGCAATCCCTCAAATGCTGATCTTATGGATTGGTTAATTTTTATTTCAGTCTGCATGGCAAATTTATTTGCTCACCTTTTGACCAAAGTGGCTCTTTGGTTTTTCAGTTAATGGCCACCCTCTGATAGGGATGTTGAAGTGAACATTTTTCCTTGCATTTACCCCATGAGAACATGGGCACAGTCACATTAAGTGCAGCTGAGGCATGGTATGCAGGAGATGTCCCTGTCATACGTCCCCAGAAGCTGCTTTGTGGCTGAATCCCTCTGTCCTGGGTCAGGGAGTGCTCTCTGCCTGCCCAGCAGGTACAGCACACAGAGCAGCTGGGGACTCACAGCTCTCCCTTGTCCATAGATTGGCACAAAAACCGGTTTCATATTTAGAACTAAATGTTGCTTTTCTCATTTCTGTCCAGGACTTTTGCTGTGAACAGACACTTAAAAAGTGAAAGGAAAGCTCAGTGAGAGTAAGTTCAGAGGGAAGGCTCGGAAGTCTCACATATAGTATGCACATCTAGATCATACTTCAGTCTCTTATTTCCTGCACTTTAATCAGGAAAGGTTGGGATGGGCAGGAAGATATTCAGGATGCTGACCTGCCTATAATGGAAGTGGATAGTAAAAAAACCAGTATAATCCCACGTGTATCAAGTGCACAAGATATAGACCACATAACTCAGGGAACCACAATGGCTGTAAGATAAGTAACTGTTCTCTTTCCTTCCTGATCTTTTATCCTCAGAATTGAGAAGCCCCCAAAACCATAGCTCAAATCCTAAGTAAATCATAAATTAATCTGTGGAGGCCAATCCTAGTTCTGCAAAACTACTTTTTGCTATATTTTTGCACAATTTAACAGAGCAGAGAGTTTCTGCTTGTGAAGGCGCTTTCAGTAGCAGGAGAAGGGGGAACATCAGAGGTGTAGAATACATAATTATTGGTAAAGCTGAGGATTTTTCATTCCCCACATATTCTGATGTTGGCATAGTCTGTATTCTTCAATTTGCTTCTTAACTTTTTTCTTGTCTCTTCTTTTTTCATCCTTAGTTTCCACAGATCACTTTTAAGAGACTCAGCATAGGAAAACCTCGGTAGCAGAGTCAGTGAGACTTAAACACATTTTAAAGTTAAGCACATTTTAAACTTAAGTGCTTTGACAAAGAGGTACAATGTGCCAAAATGGGGCCCTAGTAAGAAGCTGGGTTAGCATTTGATGGGGAGAGTCGGCAGCCTTGAACATATCTTTTCATTGTTTGGAATAAAAGAACTTAGATGTAAAGCTGCTCATTCAGGTAGCGATGGCCTCCAGCGCTTCGGTGGGCTTTGTAGGCAGAGGAATTCAAAAGAAAACCCCTCAGCCCAGCTTTAAAGTCTTAGGAATGCTTTCACTGTGGGAAGAAAAATTCTTCAAGGTAAGGCCCCTGTTGGAGTAAAGCCTTTGGAGCTATCTACTGTATGTCTACTTAAATCTAAAAGAGAACTCTTCAGACCACCCACATCTTTCTTTGCTTCATTGTTGTTTTCAGTTTGCTTTTTCGGAGGGATTAGTGCTAGAGTAAACTCCATCGTCTTGCTCCCTTGAAAAAAATTCAATTTTGTGTAAAGTGAAAATTAGACTCTTAAATCTGCAAAGAGAGCTGTTCATCTTACAAATTTATTCTTTTTTATTGGGCCACACATATTCTAGATAGAAAGATAAAAGGCAAATGGATAACAGGCCATCATTTAGAGTGACATATAGCAAAACATAGCTAGTAGACTTATTCTGTAAATTCCTCCTGAGTGGCTTGTTAACTTTATCTATATATTTATCTATAATGCTCATATAGTATTTATTGAAAACCAAAATAAAACCCTTCAGTTTATCATCAGGCATTCCATGTTTTGCACTTCAGAAAAATCTTCTTGCACTCAGGAATTAATTTTTTTTCCCCAAAGAAGCTTAAGCCATAATTATATACAACTTTTGAGGAGTAAAAACAGAGAAAATCTAAACTCTTTAGGGATATTGGAATTATAAGCTAGCACCTATGCATGTTTTCTTAGACTCACAAAGACAAAATAGGCTCCTGTAGTGTGCAACTTTACATAGTTGAAGATAATTCAAAATGACATTTACTAGCTTTCTAACTTAAATATTATGCTTTAGCTCTGCAGTCTAAGAACAGTCAGAAAATGTTAAACAAGAATGTGATGTGAAAACTATCAGATTTGCCTTTTGAAAAGTAGTAATAGCTTGATTGCATACATGACTGAGATAAGCATTTATATACATATAAATATATATATATTTTTAAATAGCTCTATCATTTCCTTTTTTCAGCTTTAAGCAAAATAGTTTAGAGGAACCATTGTATAATACATACTGAAATGCCTGTTAGTGTTACCTTTTCCAGAAGCGTGGTATTTGGGTCTCTGCTACTGTGAGAATAAATTTTATTAGAGTCAAATATTTGAGTCTTTCTCATGTCCCATTACTTCCATTTAAAAGGCAATGCTGTGTAAGCTGCACTCTGTTTCCTGACAGCTTTAGTTACACATCAGATGGGTAAAGGCAGAACATTTTTAGTCGGTAGTTTATGGTTGAAATAATCAAGACTCTGTGAGCAGGTTTTAACTGTGTGCTCCCCACCTGGATGTAACCCAGATAGCTGAGCTCTGCCCAGGGTGTGATGCTGTGCCCATGTGTCCTGCTCCTGACGTGCCAGGAGTGTCAATCCGGGTCACAGCTTCAGCCTTTGCCTTTGGTTTTTGGTGAAATCGTGAATTGGTGCTTATAGAGATATTGAATTGATGCTTATAGTGATATTACATGACCCTCTATGTACAAGATGATGGATGAGCCTTGTGTGGTTTGTATAATGATTTTTTTTTTATGCCCATGCAATTTTTTTTGCAATTTCTATGTCAGTCTTTTGGTAAGTTATTTTATTCCTTGCCTGCTTGGATAAAAGCAGTTCATTCAAGATGGCTGAAATGACTGTTTCTTTATATCAGGAGAGAGAAGAGGTGTCCTGGAGTCTCACCCATTGTGTTATGATGCAAAGAATAAGTGTGGCTGTGAACTCTGAAGGAGAGAATGCAGGAGCTGCGGGTGAGAGGGAGATGGAATCCCCCTCATCTGACCAGTTTTTTCATTGTTTTCCACATGATATTAGGCCACCCTTTAGGTTGCCTGCTATAATTCCAGTGCTGAGATGTTGCAGAGGAAGTTGGTTAGCTTTGTATGTAGACATTGTCAGTGCTCTTGGACCCCCCATGATTACAATTCTCTTGTTTTATGAGGTTTTAATAAACTGTTGCAAACTTTTTTCCTATAAAAGCCTACAGGTTTTCACAATACTTATAAATTAAATAGATTCAACAGAAAAACAATCTCAAACTTTTGGGGAAAAAATTAATAGGAACTAAGCAAAAGAAGAAATCAAACCAGCTGCTGACACAGCTGTTTCTTTTCTTGTATAATTCAGTATATAAAGGTACCATATGCTGCTTAAAAACATGATAGAAAAGATGAAATAATTTAAGACAATAACAAGAAAATACATGAATTGTCAGCATTCTGTCAGATTTAAAGAATGAAATAGACAGGTGTAGTATTGACATGTTTAACTTTGTGTTGTGTTAGCAGTTTTAGTGAGAACAACTTCTGACATGTGCTGAAGTGATGTGAGAACATTTCTGTGTTGCAGACATTGGAGAAGAAGCTGGGAGATCTGTAGGAGTCCAGCAGCCAGCTTTACTGAGAGACAGGAGCCTCGGTTCTGCCATGAAAGACTGCCCATATTGTGGAAAAACTTTCAGAACGTCCCACCACTTAAAGGTCCACTTGAGAATACACACAGGTGAGAGGAACAAGTGAGCCACACGTGTGTGTGGGGGTGGATTAACATGGATTGTGCCTAGAGCCTGAATTCCCACTGTACATTTGGACTTATTAGTTGGAGAAAGTCTTTTGAGAAAGATGTATGACAGTCTTAAATAAAAGCACAAGGAATGTGTTGTTGGATAAAGACCACTTTAATAGAATCATCTTTTCCCAGTTGAGGTTATTTCTGTCTCCTTCCCTGCTTCATCACTGTTTCCTTCAATTACCCTTGTCCTTCAATAGGCATAAGCCTATTGGTTTCAGACTTAGTTATACTAACTGCTTCAAAGGCCTTCCTTAGCATCTGCTTAGGGATTCTGTATGTTTTCCTCAGTTACTATTTTTATTCCATTTAGCATGCTCATTTTTAACCTCTCACTGTTCATATGAATGCATCAGCTCCACAGATCTGCTTTTTTTTCCTCCCCAGTAGGACTCATACGACTCAGTATTTGTGAGTAATAAAACTTGTCATGCTTTGCACCATGGTAAAATTTCCCATATTTTATTTCAGTAACAATCACAACATTTTACCCTACAGAGATTTGCTACTGGGCTGGATACTCACTTTGTTTTGGTATTTCTCTCACTGAGAGGACTGCTCTCAACACTAGTTATTTCTAGCCACTCCATTTAAGTTTTAATATTTTGTTTTCTTGAAAGTACATATGTGCATGGCAAGGTCCATGTGGAGACATAGTCTGTGTTTAAGAAGACTTTATCCATAATTAAATTCTGACATAAAATATTGTAATCCTCAGGTCCTGTTGACATCATTTGAAATTCTGTAAATGGTCAATAGGATCCTGTTTTCTTCCCAGTGTTAATTGTCATAGTAGGCTTTGGGAGAGTATTTAAAACTTGAGATTTGGGATACTTCTTTTTGGAAACAGACATAATAGGCCCCATAATTGTAATTTTCTTTTTAAACTGTGTTAATTGAATTTCAGAATTTTACTGCTACTTTCCTATTAGGAAGGTAAAATAATTGCATGAAAAAATACATTCCAGCTATACCTCCTACTTGAAAAACTTCTCTTTTATTTTTTATTTCACTGAAGTACCAATGTTTCCCTCCCTTCTCAAAATCAGCAGTCATGTTTCTCCTATGTGCATGCACAGGTCTAATACTTAATGTTGTGTTTGTGAATGTGAGGCCTGATTTTGGAAAAATAGAAAATTAAAATTATTTAAATTATTTAAAGGAAAACATTACTGAAATGGGAAAATTTGTTCACTCTATTTTTTTTTTTTTTTTTTTTTTTGAGTTGTGAAGTAGGAGTATACCACACTGAAATTTAAAATTTGGCACCCTCATGTAGTTTTCTCTGGTTGGATTGCAAACGATTTAGGGCAAGAAAATTCTTCTCTGTGTGTTGAACTTTGGGGGGGGGGGGGGGGGGGGGGTCGAAGAAGAAACCTGGTGAAAACCCTATTTGTGTGCTCTCCAATGCAGTAAAAGTAAAGAAATTGTAGTTATTTTATTGTAAAATAATCTTATAACTATGGAGGTCAAAGCGTTTGACATTTTTAGTATTTGAGAGGCAAAAAAAATTTCTTCAAAATAGCATTGACCCATCTCTTCATTTTGTTTTATTATATAGTGATCACTTTGTTCTTATGTTAAACATGGCAGTGATTATATATGGAATTTGTGCCTTAGAACGAATGGAAAATAAATTAATTACAATGGAAATATGCCATTAAAATTGCATATTAATACTGACTAAAGAAAATTAAAACAAGAAAAAAATAAACTGTATAATATAAAATTTTTTTTTTTAAAAAAGAAACTATGGAAACAACATTTATAATGTATTTAAAAATCATTATAATTTTAAAATAGGTAAAGATCAATTTCCATTAGGTTGAGAACAAAGTATTTGTAAATAATGACAAGAGTATGTTTAAGTGAAGCAATGTTTTTACATATTAGAAATAATCCTAATAAATAATATAAAAATGTAAATTGGCAAATTACTAGAGTTATTAAATAAAAATTAAGTTGCTTTGCCGTAAGTGGAAGTGATGTTATAGATACCAGTTATTAAACAAATATTGGTTAGCTCATGCTTCTCAGGGACAGTTTCCTGCCTTTTATGTCACACTCTGTCTTTATTATATGCCTGGATCATATAACTGACTGATAAAAAACACTTTACTGTATTTCTCCACTACATTAACTCAATTACTGTTCTTGTTCTCACAGCACCTGTTTGTTAGAGATGAGCTCAAGCAGTTCAGCAGAAGTCAGGTTCCTTCGAACATCTGTGTGTTTGGAGGCACACGACTGGGCTGGTTTGGTACTCATGCCAAGAGCAGACCCAAAGCCTGATCCAGCCAGGAGGTGCTTCTGTGGCAATTGGCCCAAAAAAGCTGGAGAAGCAGCTTAATCTTGCACAAGAGGAAGAAGCTGTGTGCTGTTTTTGAAGAATTAGCCAGTGGCTTGGGTTGCTTCTTTTTTCTGTTGAATATTTCATGGTTGCAACCTACTCCACACTAAGCCCTGGTTTCTGTGTGGTTTGCTATCACATAATAAGCCTGTGAAGGTAAAAAAAAAAAAAAAAAAAAAAAAAAAAAAAAAAAACAACAACCAAACAAATCAACATTTTATTTAGCATACTCAGTTTTATCCCAACACAACTGTAGAGGATTTTTCTTGTCTAGCTCAGGGATATTTAGGCAGGAAGAGCTTTGAAAGTAAGATAGTAAGATATGATTTCTGATTGTTCCCATGTGATAAGAGGAAAAGGGCATAATTATGTGAAATCAGTTTCTCCTCTTTCTTGCTCTAAAAACAGTTGATGGATGAGACAATTCCCTGGGACTGCCCTGAATGGAGACAGGAAGGATTTTCAGGCCAAAATGCTTGAGAGCCTTGGGTCTTAGAGAGTACAGACAGAGCTCGTTGTGCCCTCTTAGATGAGCTCTTTATGCTGACCAGTGGCCAGAGATGGGTGGTGCTGCCCTCCCAGCTCACACAAACTCTGCAGAGGAGAGCAGGGGCAGGGCAGAGCTGTCTGTGCACAGCAGGGCATGGCAGGCATTTGGGGGGCTGCCCAATTTGAGAGTCAGCCTCCTTGCTATAAAATAGTGCCTCATACAGCTGAGAAGGGTAGATCACAAAAGGCTCCGAGATGCTCAGATTTTGTGAAAAAGAAAACCATCTGAGTATCTCAGACCTATCACGTGTCATATGCAGGGGCTTCTAGAGCTGTAATTTTGCTCCTCTGGAGGCAACAACTTAAGGTCCCTTCATTCAGGAAACTGAGCATCTCCTTTATGTTCCTGAGCACTTTCAACCCCTTTGAAACACAATAAGTGATGTGGGTTTTACATTGCATGCCTTGGCCTTTGGACTGTGCAGAAACAGTCACGTGTAAGAAATTAACATTTGTTATTTCTTAAATCTTATGTCCTGCCTTTGACAGGGGACATTACGTAGGAGCTGGAGCCAATCACCTCCTTGCACCTTGCATTAATCCTCAGAAGCTACTGCAGATATAGACCAGTTTGGGCTTGTGCTGTCATTAGATGCTCAGGTATATTCCCAGTATAACAGATGAAATTAAATCCCTTGAGTAAAGGAAAAAGGATAATGTGCACAAGCAAAGGAAAGATGGTTTGGATTGTGCTAAACAGGAGGAACCTAAGAAAGAGATGAATAGGAAGAAAAAACTTGGCAGGGCTGTGTCCATTGACTGAGAGTCTGTTACGATATGTGTGACACACATCTAGCATATATTAGATGGATTATATGCATTTACAGTGTTACTGCATTTTCCCTTGGAAATGTGACTAGCCAATTTTAAACCATGCTTAGATGAACTGATGAAATACAGTAAAAATGGTGCTGTTTTAAATGAATTCAATTCACATTTCCTTCCTAAAAAAAGACTGCCTGTTGCCATTCTCTGAAGGCGCTTGTAGTGGGATGAGCAATATGAATAATTAAGGAAAATGGGTATGTGTGCTCCAAGAGGAGACAATTTTGGTATTGAACATCCTTTATTCTTACATTTCTAAGATGAACTAAAAGGACTTTTCATTTCTCTAGATTCCTCCAGATTTCCCATCCTTAACATTGTACAGCATGCCTTTTCTCCTGTCTTAATGACATCCCAAACTTTTGTTGAAAATAATTGATTGAATTTAAATTTCCTTAAAAGTTTAAGAGGTAATGTTACAGTATAAATTTCCTACCAAACACTAAGTAGGGAAATATCCATTAGTGAAATTAACTACAGTTTCTAGGTAGCTAACAATGTGCAGTATACAGTAGGGCATGGCTAATGAACACTGCAGTGGGTGATATTTCATTATACAAATTAATGCTCACATTTTAATGGGAAAGTCACATAATGAATCTCAGCTTCAGTGACAGCAATTAGAGACACAGATTGTCCCCTTCTGGACAAGGCACTGTTTAGCAATAAGCAGCTGTGTAAAAAGTCTTCAGGTTTACAACATATATATATGCTTTGGGGGAATTGTGTACAGTTTATATTAATGTACTGAATCTTCCCTGCAAAGTAACAACTGTATTTATCTCTCTGCATTTTAACTAAGTAAAGACATGTAAAAAGACTAAATAAATATTGCAGATGAGATATAAATGAATGAAAATATTCAATTATAAAAGTTTATAAAAATTAAAATATTTTATAGTGATGACAAGTACACAAATGAAAAATATTTAATAATAAATAATAATATTTAATATTTAGTAAAACCATCAAAATTCTGTCCTGTTACAGGTAGTTTCATCTTATACAACATAGAAAAATGACTAGTAAAGAAAAGTAGTAAAGAGAAGAAGTTAACTAATATTTCTGACAAACAGATTAATTGTGTGGTGAAACATGTGCAGGATCCAAAAATAATCCTACAGAACCTTTGATATTCCATTTGGTTTAAAAAGTGTGAAGTGAATGATTAGAATGATAAAAGAAATTACCGTGTAAGAATAGGCATAATAATGAACTAATTAAACCATACAGCAATTCATTTCTAAAATATCTACTGCACAATGGATAAAATAGGTTATCAATAACTGTTTCAATGGTAAAATAAAAAATGCTGGAAAATGTTTTCAATATTTTCATTAAGCAGTATTCTCTGGAATTGTAAGATGTTTGATTTAATTTGCTTTGCATGAAAGCAAACTGTAGCTTGTTAAGAAATGTGTGGGGTGGAATTGCAGCTCACATTGTCCCACTGCAAGTGGGGCTGCCAAGTGTTTGGGGTTGGGGTTCTTGCCCTAGTGCAGAGCTGTCACTGTGCTGAGGAACAGCACCACGAGGAGCAGAAGGGCACAATCCCTCATGAAATCTTATTTAAAAGGGAGAGAGGGGCATTCAGTGGGGAAAGGGAGTGTGGGGTGCAGGACAGATTGTTGACAAGCTGTATTTTATGTATGAAAAATGAATAAAGAAGCTCACAGCACTAAGTTTAAATCAATAGAAGTAAAGAAATTTGATAAGGGAAACTAAAAGCAATAGTAAGAAATATGTATGTGTCTAGGAGGGTTATGGAAAATGGGGTAAAATTCTGTGGATCTGACAGGCCAAACAATTGGTATCTTGCTAATACTGGACAAGAATTAACCATGGTATAGAAGACTAAAACTCTTCTGCTGTGTTCTCAGAAAGCAGCATGATGGTTCCCATAAGCATTTTCCAATGACACAGTTCTGCCCCCATTAAGTAATGAGGCTGCTATGCTGTAGCTCACTGCATTTTAACTTTTTTTAGAATGAATGAGACTGGATAACTTATAGATAAAATCTTTAAAACTCTGGCTGAAGAGCTCTCCAAATCATTAAAGTTCATTGAAAAAAATGCCCAAAAACTGTCTGGGAACACAGAGCAAGATCCACAGTACTCATAGTGGTAATAAAGCTATGGCTATTTTTGTATTTCCCAAAAGAAAGAATATTAAGACCTTGAAATTCGGACTACCCTGATAAAAGTTTGGGGTGAAGTTAGAAAATGAACTGGTTAACTAATTGAAAATTGGTAGCATAGTTAATTCAATTTTATTTTATGAAAGGAAGTTTTATCAAATTTCTTCTCACAAAAGTAACCTGCTCTCTATGTGGAAATCCCCCAGCAAAAAAAAATAAAGAAACAACAACAACAACAACAACAACAACAACAAAAACAACAACAAAAAAAATCCACCACCACCAAAACAAACAAAAAATCCCCCAAAAATCAGTATACAGAGATGAAATGGCAGATAAATGCTCAGTTCCACAGAAGTGCTTTCAGCTCCATCTATTTGGTATTTTGTCATTATTTGGAAGACTATATAAAAATCACTGTTGATAAAATTTACCAATGGCACAAAAAATGGTAAGATGCTAAAAATCATGGGGAGGCACTGATTAGTCACTTAGTCAAGTGGGCTCTTTTCAACAATATGAATTTTAAATCAGCAACATGTAAAGGAAAAAATACTGGAGGCGGTGATGAACTGGGCCTGGGACTGTGGTAGAGAAGCAACAGAATATGAGCTGTTAGTTGATTGCTAAATCTATGGATGTAAACACAGTCTTGGACTGTATAAAATTGCTATCAAGTTGAAATTTCATCAAAGCTTTAGTGGGTACCCATAATTTAAAAGGACACTGAAAAATTGGCAAGGATGTTCCACTCAAGGATGAGAGAAGGTGAAGAAGTGACTGTTTTTCTGTCTGCAAATACCTTCCTCAGGAAAAAGACTTTTTAATTTAAAAAATCTGTTCAATCTAAGAGGGAAAAATGTAGCAAGGTTCAGTGGTAGGAAGCAAACACTGGACAAATTCAAGCTAGAAATAAGGCATACATTTTGAGCTGTAAAAGTACTTAATCAGTCAAACAGTTTACCTAGGGACATGTTGGAGTCTTATTCCCTGCCATTGTTGAAACATAATTTGTTTAAACTGAAGCAGGTAAGTTTTGTTTCAAAATGTATTTATGCTCTAATGCTGGAATTATCGTGTGAGGATCTTTGGCTTGTGTTGTAGAACAGATAAGACTAGATGATCATAATTGTCCCTTCTGGCCTTAAAATCTGTAAATCTGGTTATAATCTGGCTGTGGTCTCCTTGCACAGCCCACAGCAGATGGTTCCCCTGACCAGTAGGGTCAGATTGTGTTCTGGGCAGGACGGGGGATCTCTTTTATAAGTTATACAGCTGGGTGGTTTATAAACCTGCTATTCAGTAGACCTGATTCTACTGGGCAACATGTCTGTTTCCAGTTATCCACCAAGCTTTTGTGCAGATTTTACAGCAGCATTGAATTTTTATTGTTTTACTTTATCCTGATATAAAATAGTTCCTCTGAGATATCTTGTGTCTTGTAAACCAGAGCAGCAGGTAGATCAGAACTGTGATTATGCTGCCCAGATAAGGTACTCCCTGTCAGATTTTTTGGTTTTGTTCATTGTACATGCTGGAATATTCTTTCATCCTACTCCATTGTGAAAAAGTTTGCAGGCATCCAGGCAGACAGGGACAGAGAATTAGCAAATCCAGGCTGGCTATTGCCTTTGTGAACAATGAAAAATGACTCTTGGATATGAAATGCAGAAAATTATTTTGAAAAAGTCATGTTCCCTCACTCCTACATGGCAACATTAATTTATGTGAACTGATATTAAGTGTTAAATAACTCATCCAGACACTGCTCTTGGCAATAATACCAGGGTAGTCATTACACCAGGATGAATTCTCTGAAACCTTTCCTCAAAGTATGAGACACAAACAGGTTGTCTTCTAACAAGAATCATAGCCTACCTCCCTTGTCCCCTGCAGTGTTCTTTGGACATGTACCACTGCATTTGCTGATAGAATCCTGAAAATTAGTGATCCTTTGGGTTTTCCATTGAAACTGGCTTGGTTTGAGGTTAGACTGGGATTTTTCTAACAGCAGTTTATAACTCTGTTTTGTCATTTGTACGGGGTCTTATACAGGGTGGTGTAGCTGGTTATTAATTTGAATGGATGAAGTAGCATCTAAATAACTGCACAATTACTGAATTTAGGAAATCCTGACAGACTAAATTAAAAAGATTCAAAGATGATTGACTCCATCCTACTCCCTTCTCCCAATGCCTGCCCTTGAAATAGCAGCATTTAGGACTGCTTTGAAGTAAACTAACCACTGCCAGTATTTGGATCTGGAAGAGAACAGCAAGGTTTTCAATAGCTCCCTTTGAACAATGCTGTTTGGCCAGTTGCAAAGGTGGCACAGCGTGTTGCTACATGTTGAGTTCAGTTTCAGACCTTCAGCTTTAGATCTCATTTCTAGCCATGTGAGGGGTGGGAGCACCACAAAGGCAGCACACCAAGGCTGGGAGAGATTTGAACTTTTTATCACACTGTCTCAGTCAGTGGCTTCTTTCAGTCCAACGCTCATGGCATTGATGGCGAGCTGTGTGCAGATCTCCTCTGCTGAAAAGAAGCTCGGGGTGTGGAGAGGCCTTAGAGCAGAAAATAGAATGACTTCAAGGCCTAGCAATTCAGAATAAGAGTATGTTGTGCCCAGGGCTGTAGACTGAAGGTACTTTTAGAAGTACAAAATAGAACTAGCATTTTCTGTAGTTAGCATTTGTAAACTTACTTGTACCCATTTTTACATATGCATACTGCTCTAAGCAGTTTCTGCATGTTTTTAGCAACATCAGTACAGACAATATTACAAATTTCTCCTTCTCTCTGCAACAGTTCTCCAGCAGTTGATGTAGTGCCTGCAATGCTGGGACACACTTTTTGATGGTGCCACTTGATGTGCAGTGCAAACACACTGAACTATCGTTAGAATAAAAGGAAGTGCTCAATATAATTGTGTTAAAGATTTCCGTGGAGGCATAGGGGATGCTGAGGAAGAGCTTTTCAATTAAGAGGAGTGAAAATTCAAAAGAGAGAATGTTTAACCCTGTAGAGTCTGGCGCTTGTTTTTCACCAGTCTCATTATGTCTTGGGCAACACCTGAACTACTTCAGTTGTGTCAGAAGTCACTAGTGACTGCTGACAGTAACTGGTGGGACAAACATCAGAACAACTGAAAGTGGCTCCAAAAATACTACAGTGAGAAGATGCTGTAAACCCAGCATTACTGTCTGTCCCTGCTCTGACTGGCAGCACAGCTGTCAGAGTTTGCACACTCCCAAATAGCCCTGCAGAAATGCAAACAAATAGACAGCCAGTGTCTTCTGTCCTTGTCCCTGCCCCCAAAGGCCTGTGACGGCTGTGTGTGTGCACCTGGGAGCAGGGGAGCCCAGACAGGAGTGCTCTGTCTCAGGTTTGGGGTTCAGTAGGAACTGTTTGTTTCTGCACAACTCCCACTAAACACAGCCCCTGCTCCTCATCGGTGAAGCGCCAGAGCTTAATTAGGTGATTGGGAAAGACTCAGAAGTTTCATTGAAATGTTTAAATCTGATTTCTTCTGTTAAGCTGTGTGGACCGAGGCCTGAAGCATGAACCATGCTAATTACTGCCTCTCCTTTGCTGAGCACCTCTTGTTTGAGGTTCTGCGCTTCTCTCCTCTAAAAAGGTCGATTGATGTGGTTTGATATAAAGCTCTCATGTCTCACCGTTTAGCTTTAGGATTATGTTATGGATTTAGAATTTCCAGTGCTTGTAAGCTGCTTCAGCCCAGGCTGGACTGCAGCACATTTCCAGCCCCTGCTCATGTCAGGGATCTCTCGTGCAGCGCTCCATGGGCAGGGCAGTGTTCTGGGCTCGCATCTCATTAGTAAATTCCTGCCATCACTGCGAGCAGCAACTTCCCAAGTATTTACTTCCCAAGTATTTATTATTTAATTGAACCTCTAGCTTAAATAACAGAAGTTTGAAAGATTTTCCATTTTGTTTTTAGCAGATTTTGAGGTTATTTGAAAGCGGATAACTTTCCAGCTGGTTTGGTGGACTACATAATATTATACAGCATTTTTACTGTGGAGGAAGTTTTCAAAACAAATGTTTCCATTATACCATTTGAAGAGGCTTGTCTTTGTCTTTTGCATCACTTAGAAAAAAAAAGCTACCTAGAGAAAATAATTTCTTCTTCTTCTTGCAGAGCTCCCTCATAGAAACAATTGGCAATATTGACAGCTTGCAGGTCTTTCAGATTTCTGTCACTTTTAGTAAGGATTTCCATACTTTTTCCTTTAAAAGGAATTCTGCATTGCTAACAGTGCTCTGCAAAAATTTAGATACACTTTTGCATAGATGTACATTCTTTTCAGATATGTCTTTATGACTATATGTGAATATTTATTATATATGTAAAATCTTCTGGCTCTTTGAAAGTATAGGTAGAACAATAAAAGTTTAGTGTGGACTTCAAATATTTATTTAATTCATGGAAATAATCTTATATGTTTTAAAACTCTATTCAAGCCAAACCTAGAAAAGTGCTTATGGTAGGTAAATTACACATTTTACTACTTGAGCCTTAGAAATGTCATTAGTACAAAATTAAAGGACTGCAAAAACCAGTAGATAATACTAATTTCAAATACAGAAACTAAATATATTTCGCACTTTTTATTACTTGATTTCCTTTTTACAGACTAATTTTTATTTTAACTATATGTTCTTATGTGCTGCAATCATAATGTGGTGTAATGATATTAATATTTTATAGAATCTGTATTTATAGTTCTTTATTTAGAAACAATGCAGTAGGTCTGCAGATCTTTGAATCCTTCTGGAATGGTGCCCTCCAAATAATGATAAATTACTTGTGCAGTATGCCATTTGCTAATTATATCCATGATTTACTGCAGAGCAAGACTTAAATCATTCATTTCAGTCTTGCGTAACAGTGCCATAAAATTTTTAGGTTTAAAAATGGTTTCCATGTGTATAATTTAAACAAATTTTAGAGCAATTGTATACACAAAATATTGCAACCATCCATTTGTTACATTCTTTGTCTCCCTTTTTTTAAACTTGTACTTTTAATGATTACTGTGGTTGAAATTGTTATGCTTCATTTTCATAATCATAGCTTTTAATTCTACAACAGTTTTCTACATGTTAGATTAAGAAAAGGATGTCTAATTGTGTGTAGATACCAGGTCATTCCTGAATAGCCCCACATTCTGGAAACCCATTTTAGAAATACTCAGTTTATGAATTAGACTTCGATTAAAGGCGTTTCTTTTTAAAAAATGAATTATTAGTACCAAGATCTTCTTGTTTTTAAGCAGCTAATGCTGATTATTTAATTTCTCCACTCATCCACAGACCAAAGCACAGTTAACTCTCTTTTTATTTTCCTCTTTGTCCACACCCATAGGTGAGAAGCCTTACAAGTGTCCCCATTGTGACTATGCTGGCACTCAGTCTGCATCCCTCAAATACCACTTGGAACGACACCATCGGGAGCGACAGAACGGAGCAGGACCCCTCTCTGGGCAGAGTGCAGGTCAGGAACACAAGGATGAGACACCAAGTAAAAGTTCTGTGTTTATTAGACCAGACATATTGAGAGGAGCCTTCAAGGGACTTCCTGGTATCGACTTCCGAAGTGGCATGGTCTCACAGCAGTGGACGTCAGGAATGCTGCCTTCTGGAGATCAGCAAGGACAGGCAGCTGGAATGTCATCTGAAGGATCTTCAGAAAGTATGAAGGGTTCAGACATATCTTCCAAAGGAACACACTTCTCTGAACTTGGCCGTGCTTACCAGAACATGGTCGGGAACGGTGTGAACTTTCAAGGGTCTTTGCAAGCTTTCATGGACAGCTTTGTCCTAAGTTCTTTGAAGAAAGAAAAAGAAATGAAGGATAAAGCTCTCTCAGATCCACTTTCAGCAAAAGCTCTGGGCTCAGATGGTGGTGAGGAGAAGATAAATAGCAAGTCCTCACAGCGGAAAACAGAAAAGTCGCAATACGAGCCTCTGGACTTGTCGGTAAGGCCGGATGCAGCCTCCCTGCCAGGCTCCTCTGTCACTGTACAAGACAATATTGCTTGGCATGGCTGCTTGTTCTGTTCCTTTACCACTTCATCCATGGAGCTAATGGCTCTGCACCTCCAAGCCAATCACTTGGGCAAGGCTAAACGTAAAGACAACATCATAGGCAACAACAAAGAGCAGTCTAGAGAGGTTCCAGCCTCGGTGAACAAAGTGAGCTTGCTCCCCTCCTCTGTGCAGTCCAGCAAGGAGGCAGGAGTTTCAAACATGCTGAGCCAGCTGGACTCAGCTCCTGAGAAAATGACCCAAGGACAAAATAAAGAGACCCTTGGAGAGCAAAAGAGCGCTGCCTGGCCCAGCCACATGGAATCCACTTTTTGTAATTTTACAACAGACTTCTATAAGCAGTTTGGTGTTTATCCTGGTGTTATTGGCACGGGAACACAAAATTCTTGCACCAGTAATGAATCTGAAATAAAAACACAATCTGAAGATGACCCAAATATTCTGCTCTCTGACTCTGTAAATAAAAGTGCTATTGATGACCTTTCTGACATAGCTTCATCTGAGGATATGGAATCTTCCAAGGAAGAAAACATTGAAGATGAGGACATTGACACAGAACCAGATATTATGAATAAGCAGTTGTCTGCCCTAAATAAAGAAAGTAGTGAAGGAGGTGACAATATACAAAGTGCAGTCACCTCACAACCCACACAAGGGCTTGTATCACCACTGCCACAAGCTTCAGAAAAGCAGTGGCACAGTCAGAATCTTCTCTCCTCACACGAAACTGCACAAGAAGTGATGAAACCCGACCAAGTTCAGGGTCCACAGGTCCTGGAGAAGCAGATGAACATGTTGTCAGTCCTAAGAGCTTACAGCTCTGATGGCTTAGCAGCCTTTAATGGACTTGCAAGTAGCACAGCAACTAGTGGATGTATCAAGAGACCTGACTTGTGTGGTAAGTTTTAGACCTTCTTTTAGACCATTTCAGAAAACTCTTGTGCAGAATCATGAAGCTGCTCTTTAAATATACTTAGTCATGTTTGTTAGTAATACATTTTTTTAAATGTTAAACCCTGTGGGCCAAATTCTTGTCCTATATGTGGTCTACTCCATTGAAATCAGCAGTGCTGCATGCATACTTACACAGGATTTTAGAAAGAACTTGCTTTTTAAACTAGAGTAGCAGCAATATAGACTATCTGTGCTAGTGGCATCGGAAGGGGATACTTACTGCTTTGGCATACTTAAAGGAGGAAAAAGTTTTAAAAATTTTACATGGTAACTTGCAAACTTTTCAGTAATTTGATACATGAACCCATGAAAAACACTGGATGCTTTGCCAAGCAAGCCTTACTTTCTCTCTTTTTTCTTTTTTTTCCCCTTTCTTTCTTTGGATTGGGGTGTGTTCAGTTACCACAACATTAATGAAATCAAAGGTCAAGTGCATGGAATGTGTCTACCTGTTGAATAGATTTTTTCTTTCACTTATTTTCTTTACCTCTTTTTTTTTTATTATTATTTTTTAAATTATAATTTTCTGGTTTGGTTCAATGGCACACATGCAGTACTTGACCATTTTCACTATTCTAACTAGCAGTTGTGTAATTTGTGATTTGCCTGATTAAGAATATGCCTCCAGGTAATTAAAATAACACCATACCAAACAAACAAAACCATCTTTTACCCTTTCAAGTCTCTGATTTACAAAACTGCAGTTTTACTTCCTCATATCACACACCTCATATTTACAAGAATTAAAGTTAAACCTATTCGGAACAAATGAGATTGAGGATTTTGATTTTATTATTTAGCTCCTATTTTGTCAGAATAGTGTTTGTTTGAAAGAGATTTTAGAGTGTAAATCCTTTGAAAAACAGTATCACTTTAAAAAGCAGAGTCAGCAAAGGACACAAAAACTTCAGCAATGTTCATTTCACTTAACCTTCAAACTAATCAGAAAACTCATTGTCAGAGCTGAATATTCATAATAAAATGTATTCAAGTTAAAAAAAAAGAAAAAGAAAAGAAAATGCTATCAACAGTTTTAAAGCCTGACAATTTAAAATGAAACTCTCAATCTGCAAGCACTTAAAAGTGGTTCCCCTGGTTAACCTAAGGTTAGTGGAAGCTTTGTCTGACTTTACTGGCAGAGTGTAGATGCTCAAAGCCATAACCCCCTCTCCAGGCCCCTCTCTGCTTTTCCATGTGTATTAGTTGATCTGATACAAAAAGTCTGATATCTACACACAAAGTTTATCTCACTTGTATCCTTAGAGCATTGTGACTTTACAATATTGTCGTTACCTGCCAATATCTGTCATTTAACCAATATCTGCCCAAGTATCCATGTGGCCTTACTTGTAAACTTCTGTGTCTCAGTGCACTAAGAACGAATTTAGGTAGTTGGAAATATTTCCAGATTCTTCAAAATCAGTATTTGCATTATTGAAAAGAGTTAATAGTTGATTTAATTTACAGCAGGTAAAATCCTATTTGGATTTTTTTACCATTTGTGGAGTACAATCAATTAGCAAAAAAGAAAAAAAATAGAGCAGAGGAATTACTGTCTAAACAAAGAAGTTTAAAAAAAATTGGAAAACTAAGATTAGTTGCTTTGTGCAAAATAGCTTTATACTTTTCCACAGGCATGAGATTTTTAAAACAACAACAGAAAAAACCCTCTAATATTTTTATAGAAATGAGGTCATGTTACTTCCATTAGTTTTTTGTTTCATCTTCCAATCAATTCAACAGGCATTTTATGATAGCTTGAGTTTATATGAATTTAAAGACCATATCCCTTTCACAAGCTCTGCCCAGTGATAATGGATTTGACTTGAAGTATGAAGGAAAAAAAGAAACAACAGAAGCTCTCTGTTCTACTTTTTAAGCCATTTTTAATCGAAAATGTAGTAGGAGTCCTTCTGTTTCCCCCCTTCCAAAAATTGCTTTTTAAAATTATTTTCTGTCATTCTATTGGTGTTTGCAGAACATAAGTATAACAAATACATTATTTCATTTATCTCAATATCTCACACAAAAGTGGATTAATATGAACAAGCCCTATGTCAGTAACCTTTCTTTTGTTTGATTGGCTTGGACCCTGCCCACTTGAAAGTAATGGTTTTGGGGGAGTTTTCATTTTCTCAGTGACATTTTCTACTGTGAAATCACACTCCATCTGTGCGTGTTAGTGTGAGGAATCCCACCTGATGTTTCTGCACTTGCAGATTAGCAATCAGGAGCACCCTCTTCATTTATTAGCCTTCCTTCCTTTCCTCCTGCACGAAGCCCATGACCAAAGTCATGGTTCCCTTTGTCTTTCCTACTGCCTGGGAGATCAGAAAACTTGAGACACACCTCCAGCATCCGATTTCAGGGCATGATTCTCATGTTCCTTTTGTGTTTGGGGAGACTCCGTGCATTTGTGCTCCTTTTTACAGCCAGTGATGTGTGTGTTGTGGACATCTCAAGAGAAAACATTGATGCATTTGATAACAGTCCTTGCACACTCAGAGAGCAGAGGAAATATAGTTGAAATAAAATATTTCAGCTTCAGTAAGCTGAGATTGCATCTTTGGCTGGCCATGCTAATTGAGTTGAATTTCTGGCTGCCTAAAAAGCTGGGGTATTCAGCAATCCATGTGGATCATTTTTAGATGGCAGATTTTACCCTAAGATAATAGGTCAGTTTTTAAGCAAAAAATCTTGGCACAAAACAAGTTTTGTTTCTAGAGGAGAATGCCACCAACTCACATTGGTGTTTCAGAAAGTCACTGCACATGTTGGAGCAGTCCTCAGTTTCCCTGTAATGGAGAATGAGAGAGATTGATGATGTACACATAATTCATTTATGCTCCTATCATGCTTCAGGCTGCAGGGATGAAAGACACAATTAGGAAAGAACCATAATTACTGCATAATAAAGAAATTTTCATGTCAAAATGCTACTGAGAAAAAATCACGAATTTTTGTAATATTTCTCCTTATACAGCAGAATGAACAGAAGGAAAAAAATAAAAAGCATTGATAATTTTAGAGTTACTCCTGAACTGTACCTTGTTTTGGAGTCTCAAGTGATTCTACTTAGGAGTGGATCTTGTTAGCCTTTGCTGACACTCAGTTCCTAAGAAGATGACAGGCCTTTCCTTGCTGCTTGGCAGCAAGTAACCCAACAGGGAGGGGGGAGACCCAAGGTCCATGGCTTGGTAGCTGTCTTGAGCATTTGGGTACTCTGCTTTCACAGCCCTTGCTGATTTGACAGGTTAAGCTTGGAGGTTCTAGACCTATTTTATATTTAAGTTTTGAAAGATCTGTTTTCCTTTCCATTTATGCTCTTCTCTTTTTCTGCTTGTCTTCTCATATACACGTAGTTGTATCACAATAATGTTCCAGTACATTAATTTACTTGTGATTTGTGCACAAGACCTTCCATGACAAGACCCTTTATCCCTTCTCTCTCTCCTCCCCTTTATATTTCTCTGCTTTGTGACCAAGATGGTAACATTTTCCTACTTGCATTTGCTACTTGGGAAATACTTAGGCTTTCAAAGGAGAGCTGATGGGCTACAGAGCTACTGGCCAGAGATAGTCCTGGGTGTTAGCTGGCTGCTTAATGGGTTAGTGCTATTGAATCCACACTGAATGATGTCCAAAAGTATTAGTTCCATGTTGTCTCTAAATCTAATTTGCTTCCATTCATGCTTGCTTTCCTCTGCAATTAGTGCTGTTTTCTCCTGCACAGGCTCCACCCCATTATCACTTCTTTCACTGTATGAAAACAGGGCAGGGCCCCTCTGATGCATGGGAGCAGCTTTGGAGTTCTGATCCTGCAAAGAGCTGAGCACTTTCAGTTTCCTTTGCAGCAAAGCTTTCAGCATTGCACAGAATTATTAAAGTGTTCAGCATTGTAACTTTCTGAAATACCTTCCAAATGTGGAGCTGCAGCGCAGACAAGAGGGCTGGGCAAGGGGAAGATCAATTGTGGCAGATTATTACAGCTTTATTGTCACATAATTATAGTGCTCTACCCCAATGTTTAAATAGTGAATTTAGTTATTGTAAATTGCTTATTGCCACAGGTGTCAAAACCAAAAAGATCATAATGCTAACCCCGTCAGAACTACCACCAACACGTGAAACACGGAAAAAGATTTTTAATTATTTGTGATGGCTTCACCTGAGTCCTTACTGCAGATCTTTTAAATTACAAAATCCATATTAAGAAGCAAAAGGCCTGATACATCCAAGCTCTAGGACAGCTCCGAGGCAATGGAAGGTCATCCTACTGCAGCAAATTGTAGTCCTGCCCGTTTAAAGTATCATGTAACGCACTTAAGGAACGCTTTGTCCTGATCTGCACTTGGAGGAGTAACCAGAATATTCTTTTCCTACAAGGCAGAATGAAACGATGTGAAAGTTTTTCAGCAGACTTTTCTTTCCCTCATTATCGTGCTTTTGAAGAGGTTTCTTAGTTTCAGTTAGGAGGTCCAAGGCCAGCTTTTAGAGTACGAACTGTTCCTCCGCATGGCAGATCCGCACCTCGGCCCCTGCCTGGTTTTCAGACACACTTCTGGATGTCACAGTGCCATTTGCATGGCAATATCAAACCAAACTCATATGGCTTGCTTCCTTTTTTTAATTAACTGGGAATGCCAGTGATCCAGTGAAGTTTGTGTTGCTGGATAAAAGGGCCGGTCTGTGAATAGCATTGTATTTGCCAAATGGTTCGCCAGTCATTTCAGTACAAACAAATGGATGGTGTCTGTAAGTCTGCAAACACTGTTGACATTTAGCCTTGTTTATGTTACTTTCCTTTTGCTGCATATTTTTGGCTAGAAGAGATACTGTCTGAATCAACATTGACTTCCTAAGCAGAAGCTAAGGGCCCAGTCTTGCATCCCTCATTCTCGATGAGTAGCACTACTTACATGACTAAGGATTGCAGAATCAGGTCCTATGTTTATTTGACTTTAAATTTCATTGCTTTTTTCATGTAATTTAATTTGATTGTGTTTTGTTATATCAGAAATTGGTCAGGTGATAAGTTCAGTATCACTGTTTTGTTTACTGTTGAAAACTTTTAGTTCTTACCATTCTTCATACTGTGGTGTGACATTCCCATTCCATTTATGTTTCTGGAAATTAACCCCTAAAATGTCTGATACAGCTAAGTGCTGAGTACCTCCTATTCCCAGACAGACTGGAGGCATTCAGTCCCTCCTAGCAGCACATCTGAAAGGGGGATTGTGTTTGCAAAAGGAGGCCTTGGTATGTGCCTTGATTTCAGACATCAGTGGCCAGCCGCACCAAGGCAAATCCCTAGCACAGAAAGGCTTTTCTTTTCTTTGCAGAGACAAAATAATGATGTAAGCTTAGAGCTGTATGATTTTTGCTCTAAGTTTCATCTCTCAAACAATATATTCTTATTGTTTTTGTCATATCCAGGTCAAATTTAAATTCTAATTTGGGATTAGGCAGAGGCATAGAGATGTTTCCAGGTCTTTCCAAAGTGAGACAATGCTCTGGTTTGTGTTTTGGTTCAGGAATATACATTCTTGTGTCTGAGGTATAGTATTTCCTATAACTACTCATAAACATGAGCAATTTAGACATTCTTGTAAGTCAAAACTAAGTGTACGATTAATACCTATTATGAGGCCAATTTTAAACAATTAATTTGACAGCAATTATAATTTTATGTTACAGGCTTTCAGGAATAAATAACCAAATTCATCCTTGTAATCTAAGGAACTTAGGATATCTTTATGCTGAGATGATCTTGTTATGCACAGTACTGCATATCTGGAATTTCTGAGGTTTGCTCCCACCTATCTAGATGCCTGTAGTGCCAGGGATAAATAATTACCTGAGGCTTATTAATTGTTTCAGCAAAGAAAACAACATATACCTTAAGTGTAAGCATTAATATATGTATACACAATACATCCACAGTATATAACAAACCATCATAATAGTACAAAAATAGAGATCCTGAATATGTTCTGTTATTTATGTGTTTGGCAAGCTTAGGGAATGGACTTTAGTATGAGTGAAAATTCTCTTAACATTTTTAAGGTTATTTATTGTCATTTCTATTTGAGTTTTTAATGGTCCTGTATTTTGTAATGCTTTAGCAGGAAAAAATACTGTAGTTATCTTTTTTCATATTCTTTAAGCAATATTTCTAGCTTAATATATTGTGCCAGGTTTTCCAATATTAACCAAGAAAGACAGTAAAATTCAATGAACAGCACTCTGACATCCACAATTTAAAACCTGTGATTGAAGTGAAATGTGTAAACTTCTAGTGGGTTATCATGTGCTTTGGAATAGAGTATTGTTGGAAGTAATTAGAAAATATATTAAGGTTTCCTGGTAATGAAGGTATGTAAGTTTTAATAATTGTTGCTTTCTGAATAAGTGTCAAACTATATCTTTAAATGTATATGGAGTTACAAGTTAGGTCACTTCTGAATGGAATGTAAAACAATACTAAAATGCTTCAATAACTTATCTCAGTGTTGCTAATAAAAAAAAAAGCTGTTAACCATTAGTGCAGTTTTGAGTCATTTTGTTGATTAATTCAAAAAAACTCTCTGAGAAACTGTTGTGCCTTTTGGCAGACCGAAGACCACTCATGCAATCCACAGTTGTTTGATGCTTTGAGAGGCAAACTCTGCAAAGCTGTTTGTTGTAAATTATATTTATTAAAAAGCCCCATCTTTTAAGGCATTAGAATGGCAATGTGTGATTAGGCAGGTATATAAGGAGGAGCATCTTGTTTCCTCTGTCACAGAAAATACCTTGGGAATGTGGGACCTGTTTCTCCTCTGTCACTATTAAAATCCAGTAGAAATGTTCGTGGATGCCACTGGGTTGAAAATGAGCAATGTGGGTGGATTAAGTGTCAATATTAGTGCCGGGGTGCTTGGCCAGGGTGAGCTGGGCACAGGGCTCTAGTGCTGCAGCTGGAAATGTCAATTTAGTGAGCAATGGCTGTGCAAGGCCTGTCCCAGTGGAGAAATACGAGGAGCAAACAGAAAGAGTGATCTTTCTTGGGTAATCTTGCCCAGCCTCACTGAAGTCCCAGCTCCAATCCTCCAACCAGCCCTGAATGCTCACTTTGGTTTCCCATGGGAAGAGTGTGCCATGAGCATCCTGAGAATATCTCCCTCCCCAGGCCCACATAGGATTCTCCTGAGGTAAAGCAAGTGTAGGAGAGCAAGCAGCCAGCCTTGGCAGTGGCAGTAGCACCACCCAGGTCTGTGGTAAGTGTTTCCAGGATGGGGTCCCTGACAGGTGGCCATTGTCCGGGGCACTGCTGAGCATGCAGTGGGAGCTAAAGGAAAGCATGGCTGGGGCTCCTGGTGTCACATCTTCATTAATGCTCTCCCTTCTGAATAGCATATTGGTACTTTTTATTTATTCCACCAAAACACCATGAGTCAGGACCTGACATTTTAGTGTTCTGTGTCATACTGAGAAAAATCTGTGGTTCAGCAGTAGGACAATTATATTATTTTGGAAAGGCTAGAAATAATACAGCATTTGTGAGACAACTGTAACATTTATCCAGACTCAGTGTGAGATTGTTCTTCCTTTTATTTGGAGAGCACTTCCAAAAAAGTATCAACTAGGAGCACAGAAAAAAAAAAGAAAAAAGAAAAAAGAAAGAAACCAAGAAAAACTGACAATTATGAATCCATTTAAACCCCCATCAGGTATAATCTCATTTTGTGTAGTATGGCTGTTCCATGCCTAAACTTCTATGCAGCGAGCTGTGAATATAGTCCTTATTGTCCTGTGGGCAATATGACTAAGGAAAAAATATCTCTGTAATACAATGGAGCATTTGTCTGAATGGCATAACCTAAGGTCCATAACATCAAATCTAAAGTTGTAATTATACAGCTGCAGTCACACCACTCAAGTGAAGGCTGTGTCAGCACTTGTATTATATAAGGAATCCTGTTTTCAAGGGTTGATGAGTCATATGCAAAAAACATTTATCACTAAACAATTGTTCTGATTGTTCTGAAACAACATCTAGGTACAGGCCTTTCCCCAGTAGTGCATGGTCATATCTTCTGCAATATGCCATGGCGTACTTTGTTAATGAGTGTGTCTTTTTGAGCTTGAAAATTACCTAGAAAGTTTGGAGGTTTATGCAATTTGATTGTTGTAAAAACATAAAGTAGAAAAAAAACCAGGGTGGCCAAGGTCTCCACTAACAGGGATTGTAACAGGTGAAACTTGTCTTTCTTAGAAATTATAAAATTTGAGGGCTTTTTTTTCTCAGTTTGTCATCCCTGCTTTTGCTTTAAGTTCTTGGATCTGAACAGTTCCTTAGAAGACCTGGCCACAGTTTTGGTTTTTGAGCTGTGCTGAAATCGAGCCACTCAAGCTCAGGGTGAGTGTTAGAGCCATTTGAAGCAGCCACACATTTGCTGGCGAGGAGCAGACAGGAAAGAGGTTTATTTACAGCAGCACCACAGAGGTGAACCAGGAGCACTCTGCACCCCTCCCACGCAAATGTAAAAGGATTACACTTAGGATTGAGACCAAATGCTGGAAACCACAGCAATTTTCCTACTACATGAAATTTCTAGATAGGTGTGCTGGGTGTGAGTGATTTCAGCTAAGAGAGGCTCGTGCCCAGAGCAGTGCCATTTACAAACAGGTGTCCCTGAAGCCACCCCCACGCCAGGCTTTGCCTTGCCCACCCCATTGTCCATGGAATGAGACCAAGGCCAGCCAGTTCCTTTAAGCCGATCTCCTCTGATCCGGGGCGTCTGCAGCGCCCTTCCCTGCATAGAACAGCCATTGTTCAGCTGCAGAGCAACAGTGGGGCAGAAAATAGCATGCCATGCTGGGGATCAGAGAGGGAATTGTTCCTTAATTATCTCTTACTGAAGGAAAAACCCAAGGCCTATCCCGATACGTGGCATGACACTGTCAGAACACGAGTCTTTTAAAAAAGATTTGGGGAGGGGGGATCCAATTCAGAAACTGGCAAGCCTCACTTCTCCTGCAGGTCTACCTGTGATTCACTCACTGACCATGGAAAGAAATAAGTTTTCCGCTTTGGATTCTGCATTATGAAATGGAAAATAATAGTACTTATCTCCCTGGTAGGAGTGCTGTGAGGATAAATGAATTAATTAATGTTTGTAAAGCACTTTGAAGATGAAGAACATTATATAAGTCCTCAGTGTACAAATGCTTCCTTCTCTGACAACTACAGTAAGCTATAAAAATTTACTGCTGAAAATAAACACACATTGCAAATAGGGGCTGGGTGTGTACATGGCTGCAGTGCCCCAGCAGTGTGGATGAGTAGCCAGAGAACCCATCACCAAAACCTCTCTTACCCCTGCCCGTGCCCAGCAGGGATGCTCAGGGCTCTCTGCAGCAGCTGTGGCATGCTTTGACCATAATGCCTTTTCATCAGATCCATGAATTTTTACCTCAGGCCTCTTTGGGGTGTCAGCTGGGCTGAGCTGCCAGGTTTTGGCCATCACCATCATGCCAGCCCCAGCCCCGTGTGCCACCAGGCACGGCAGGTGATGGCTCAGCAGTGTCTGCTGGGCTGCTCCCTCCCCAGCCCACTGCTGTGCCTGTGCTGTGTGAGCAGCTCCTTGTCAGGACTGAGGTCCTGCCACACTGCCTGCCACAGTTTGTCCCTCCTGTTCAGGGCTGCTGTGACTGGTCCCCATGGGGCTCAGAAGATCCTGGTCTGGTGGCTGAATTGGCTCTTGCATGGTTTTTTATTGGATGTCAGTGATTTTAGTTCGCGATTTGAAAGTTAAAATTTTTCTTGCCTGTTATTCAATGTCCTCATCCTTTTTTAGTCCTTGCTCCTTTATTTTTTTAATTTTTTTTTTTTGTTAATTCAAGCCAGAAACTGTGTTTGACCCCAAAATTCTCACATGAATAACAAGGCAACTTAAGGGAATGCAGGGAAGAAAAACCTACATTTCAGCCATATAGAAATGGGACATTTATCAAGAGAGACATATAAGAAAAGGTTTGTGCATTGAGATGAACAGGTTAAAGATGAAATTCAAAATTTCTTTGGGGCTCTCCTCAATTCATAGCTGACACATAGATCAATTTGAGAACCTTAGAAAAAGGCCATCTTAGCCCTGACTGTGTCTCATTTCAATTTTCCCTCTGCACACCTAACCCTGCTCCAGCCTGCGTGCTTGGTTTTCTTTTAAATCCTCCCAGATGATGCTTGTTAACCTGTTGCTGGCTCAGCCGGCCAGTCGGAGTGCAGAGGAGAGCAGTGTGCTGCTCCCGGGGGCTGGGGAGCCCCTGCCCTGCTCTCCCTGCCCTGCTCTCCCTGCTGGGACTTTGAAGAGGGTGACAGCTTTTGCCCAGCTAAGTTCGCTGCCATGCCATGTTCATGGGGATGCCAAACACAGTGAGACCCATCACCGGCACAACCAGACGTCCCCAAAGTCTGGCCAGCACCAATGAGCACCCAGCGGTGCAGCCGAGATCTCCATCCCCCCACAGGAGAGCTGATTAATAACAGGAGGGCTTCTGGGTGTATTCACTCATCGTTATATAACTGTACGTCGGGGTGAAAAAGAAGAAAACAAACCAGAAAAGCTTTCCCAAAGGATAGAGGTGGGAATCCCATTAACATGACGGCTCCCTCTTTAGTTGCCAAAATGATTGACACCAGGATAAGGTCAGAAGATGAAAACCAAGCCATGGGGGACAGAGCAGGGAGGGGAGGGGGCCAATCAGTTGAATAAAAAACTGAGTGGCAGTGCTGGGGAAGGAGAAAACCGGCACTCCCACTAGAAAAATCCTCACCCTCTGCTCCCCTACTGTTTGTTTGGGGAAAATGCTGCAGCTTAATCAGAATTATTTACAAGATAATGGTCCATTGTTTGTAGTAAGACAGATGCTGTCTGTGGGAATTTGGTGGTTTATGCTCTATGCATTACAGTGCCATTGCTGTGTGCAGATGGGATCACAGTGGTATTGTTGTTATCCACTTTTTGGAAATTTGGAGGATCCTTACTGTGAAAGGAGGATCCTTAAAGAGGAGAAAGAAAGAGTTTTCTCAGGCCCAGATCTGGGATTTCTCTTAAGGTAGAATTGTGTCCGTAAGTGTGTGGGAGAAGAAGAGGACAAAGTGGAAGCACTTTGCTTGAGACTTACAGCATGAGGGGTCCCTGGGCTGACTGTACTTGGTGGTGGCAGACATGAATTCAACAGATGGATGGAGGGATGGATGGGTCCTGTGTGTTTCCAAAGGCCAGGAAATACATCCTGGTGGGATATGTCCGTGCTCCCTCCTTTGCTGGGGGCTGGCACAGTCACTTGCTTTGAAGGTGGTGTGAGAGGTACCCAAACCAGACCGTGTGAAGTCAGGCTGGCCTGGTCAGTGATTATCCTCTGGCTGTGTGACCGCAGCCATGGTGCCCCTGCCATCCTCCCCGTGCTGCAAGCTAAACTCTGAGCACTTCTGTTCCACCAGAAAACTTCACCCTGATGATCTATGGGTGAGGCTGTGGGAAAGGAAAGCTAAATTTTTGCTGGATTCATGCAGGAAACAAAAGCCTCAAATTCCTAAGGAGAGAATCTTTATCTATTTAGATGATCATATGCAAGGCTTTATTTTTCTTTTACATTTTCCAGCAGAAAATCAATTTCTATAAGCATCCCCTTCTGGCCCAAATAGCAAGTTCAGAGTGGAGGCCTAGAGCCTGGCAAAGGGGACAGCCTACGATGTGCAGGTGGGTGACCCTCTGCCATGAACTGCTGCATACAAGAGGAATAGGGAGCTCAGGTGAGGTGCATGGAGATGGCTGCTCAGTCAACATGTCCATCTCCCCAGCTGTCTGGGTCTGTCCCAGCAGTGTGGGGGACAGCAGCACCTGCTGCCCTTTCCCATGGCCCTGGGATGAGGGACAAGGACTGTGCCATGCTGAGCTCTGCTCTCAGGAGCAAACCCTGTCGTGCCTTTGCTGCCTGGCCTATGGAAGCCTGGGAGATGGGGAAATCCTCCTCAGGTCCCTGCTGGAGCCAGGTGCAGGATGAGGGGGTGGAGGGTGCCTGGGTGGGGTGTGTGTGTGTGTGTGCCTGAGCTTCCTCTCTCAAAAATCTGCTTTTAGTGTGCAATAGCTCACATATTACCTCGGCAGAGATCCGTGTGCACCAAAGGCAACCAAGAGACGACAAATCACCAGAAGGGCTCCAGAGGGGATTCTGAGCATCCACGTCTGGTATCCCAAGATCCATTAGCTTGCAGGTAAAATGGAAAACTATGACCATCTCTTTTGTATGCAAGATAATTAAGCTGTCTTTCCATCACTGCAAAATACCTGAGTTTCCCTGGAGAAAGCAGAGGGCCTGGGAATGGGGAATGAGACAGGGAAGGAATATCTGATTCACAGTTTTTGGGGTCTGTGCAGCTGGAAATGGGTTTCCAACATCAGCATGTTTCCCTCTGCATGTTTCCCTTTTCCTGAAATGGGCGTGGGAGATGGCAGCTCCTGAGACCTCCCTTCTCTCTGGGCTCAATGTGCAGCCAGGGATGGAGCTGATAGCATCAGATCATGAGTGGAAACCACTTTGCCCAAGAAATCTCTTCTGACTTTTGTGAAAGAGAGTTTTCCAAAAATACCCTTGAAGGGTTAGATTGGCACGGGAGATTGCAATTCCTGAGTGACTGCATTTTTCCTAAGTATCTCCAGTGGGATCTGTACAGGGAGCTCTGTTTTTTTTCTCCGAGTCAGCATTTATTTGCAGAACCCTAATTTTGTATTTCCTGACATTTAAACTTTTTAGCCTAATGTTCTAATAAGGATTCTGTCTGTCCATCTAAATAAAGCTTCGTTCTAATGAGGACACCATCCATCTCCTGAGATGGAGCCGTAACGACTTCCAGCCTCAGTGTAATTTTAGCTAGGCTCCCTTCCCCACCCTCTTCTCCCCACAGACCTTTGTTTGGGGTGAAAATTATCTGTTTTGGGATGAAGTTGTGCAGAATTTCATTTTGGGTCAAGTGACTGAGCTATTGTGTGAGCCTCTGCTTTCTCTCTGAAAAGGGGGATTTTGCTCACTCCCCGTTGTATGTTCAGTGCCTGCTTATTTGCAATTTCTGTTCATAAGACTGTGGGTTTTCATGCCAACGATTTTCTGTTTGAGTTGTTGGAGTAGGGAGGTTGTGGGAGCATGCCAGTGTCAAAGGTTGTCACTTGAATGATAATTAATAACATTATCAGACTGATTATGTGTTTAGATGTCCAGAATCAGGAGTGAATTGAACTTGTTAAATTTAATTCCTACCTCCGATTGACTGGGATATTGGCGCGTTCACCAGTCTTGCGTTTGCATAAAGGACAAAACTGGGAATTTGAAAGGGCAATGCCTGATGAGAATTGCTGAAATCCTGGGCTTTTGGAGCTTGCAGGGCTTCTCCTAATGCACCATCGCTGTGTGAGCATTCACTAGGCAGGAGGAGGCACAGAGTGGGTGCACAACAGTGTTTGTAGACCCTGGATTCAGTGTGCCAGTTGTTGACTGAAACATCAAATCATTGGAGATTGGAGATTATGTCTTTTAAGGTCCAGAAGAGCCATTTTACATGCGACTGATTACCTCTGTCAGATGCAGGAGAGCCAGGTCCCACCTCGGTGGGTGGGATCTGAACTCATGCTTTCAGAGGTCAGTAACAGGGTTTTTAGACCTTTGTGCTTCTCAGTCCCTTACAGCCAGACCTTTTCTGTTAAAACTGTTTAAATTGCAAGCCAGTAATAAAAGGATCATATGTGTTTCCCATTGAACAGGTTCTTTAAGGCTATTATGATAATTAAAAACATATGGTGCCTATGCAAGTCAGAGGGAAACCACAGATGTACAAATTAGGTATTATATAAGGTTTTCCTTTTTTGCCCTTTCAAAAATGACAAGTCAAAGAAGTACAAAGAGATAAAGATGATATTTTTCTGGAGATGGTAGGTGGCATTTTGGATTTTTAATCATGAAATATGTAAACCACCTTTCTTATAAATAATCAGAGCAAACTCCTTCTAATAAGCAGGAAGAACAAAACATAGTAGCATATGACTGCAGTATTTATGGAAGGAATAAGGAAACACTTTGTTTCATACAAGTTATTGGAGACCAAGAAACCTTTTGCATTTTTTATGATGTTTCCCTGCACAGACATGGAGGATTATATTTATTAAATATTGAATTATATTGAAATTGGATTGATGCAGCCAAAGAAGGACATTTCTTTGTATTCCATTTTTTCTCCTTTTAAAAAAGGGAAATGTAGTCATATTGATTGCAGTACAAGTAGTCATTTGTTTTAATTTAAAAATATAGGATTGATTTTGAGAAGGTGATAAATACTGCTAATAAAAAAATTCAAAATGGGGATTTATAATGATTCTCTGTTAAGTCAATGGTTTAGAGAGGCTAACTTATAATAAAAGTAGAGACGTGCTGAAATATCCATAGCTAATGGATTATTTGCCATTTGCTAGTGCTGCAAACTTTCCTTGGTTTGCTGGGTCCTGCTACCAAAAGTAAAATTTATATCATCTAATACTCCTCGCTCCTTGCTTTGTCTTTCTCATGCTGAAAATGGGCAGCTGAGGGTCTAAGCAGCAACTGCGGGGCCCCCTCCCTATGTGGATGTGCAGAGGTATTCCAGAGAGGGGTCAGAGCCAGGTGTGGCTCTGCCATGGGGCTCAGGTATTCCAGAGAGGGGCCAGAGGCAGGTGTGGCTCTGCCATGGGGCTCGGTGTTCCCGGGCGTGCCTGGCATGTCCCCCCCATCTCCTTAGGTTCGCCTATTCCCGCAGGTTCCCCGCAGGTTCCCCGCAGGTTCCCCTATTCCCGCAGGTTCCCCCATTCCCGCAGGTTGCCCTATTCCCGCAGGTTGCCCTATTCCCGCAGGTTCCCCCATTCCCGCAGGTTGTCCTATTCCCGCGGGTTCCCCCATTCCCGCGGGTTCCCCCATTCCCGCGGGTTCCCCCATTCCCGCGGGTTCCCCCATTCCCGCAGGTTCCCTCATTCCCGCAGGTTCCCTCATTCCCGCAAGTTGCCCTATTCCCGCAGGTTCCCCCATTCCCGCAGGTTGTCCTATTCCCGCAGGTTCCCCCATTCCCGCAGGTTGTCCTATTCCCGCAGGTTCCCCCAGCCCCAGCGGTCCCGCCCGGTGGCACACGGGCCGGGCCGGGCCGGGCCGGGCTCAGCAGCACCGGGAGCCCCGTGTGTGACTCGTGCCCGTAGCCGTGAGCTCTGTGTTCCGCAGCCTGGCACCTGGCACCTGGCCCCGTCCCCGGACACACAGACCCTTCTGGTGCCCCTTGGGCTCCGTCCCTGCCGTGTCCCTGCGCGGATCGGGGCTCATCCCACGGCACAGAGAAGGTGAAGGATGCTCCTTGTGGCTCCCAGGGCACGGCACGGAGGGCAGCCCCCTGCCCTGGTCTCTCTCCCGGAGCGGGGGGCTCTGCATCCCCCAGCCCCGGGAGCAGAGCGATGTGCCAGCTGCTGCTGCCCGCTGGGGGACTCCGCGTGTCCCAGCACGGACACCAAGGATCAGCCTGCACCCACAGCCCGCACTCAGCACAGCCTCAGCTCGGCCCCTGCCCTCCCCCTGTTCTGTTCACTTTGTTCTGTCGCTTACCAAAAAGTAGGCAATTTTTTTTTCCCATTCTTTTTTTTTTCTTCCCAAATAAACTTTTAGAAGAGCAAAAAACTCAGATCTGAGGAAAGAAGAGCAGGAGAAGCCTGATGCTAACACTTGAGGTTTGCAGCGGTGGCTGAGCAGGCATTTCTGAACAGTCTTTTCTTTTATTGAGTGAGTGATAGCAAACTCAGTGTTATTTCACATGTAGGTATTACCATTTTAACTTTTACTGAGGTAAAATAACACCTTGTCACTCAGTGCAAATACCAATCACAAAATGAATTAATTGTAATAACTGTTGTCAACAGAACAAAAGACTTGTTGCTTTCCTAAGCAGATTTCAGTGCCACTGATAACTATATACAGAGGTTCCCTTTGGGCTTATTCAGTGCATGTAGTCAGAACATAATTTCGTCTGTCTTTCTCTGCACTTTGTTGTAAAAGTCTCAGAAACTGAGTCAAAAACCCATATTTTTTTACATATCACTAAGCATACATTTTTCAATCCTTATGTTTTGTTGTTTTTTTTTTTTTTTTTTTTTCACAGAATCCCTAAACATTTTAACTAGTTAATTAACACTGCTTTTGTGGCTAATTTATTAAAGAATTAACAAGTTTATAACACTCTGCTGAATCTGTTGGTTTACCTTATGCTGTGATGGACAGAGAAAATACGGGCAGCTGTTTTGCTACACAAAATACATTTTTCTAATGTTACCTCTTCAGCCAGTCATATCTGAAATGATCAGTGATATCCCAATACTTAGGGGAAGTTTCCTTTGAAAAGGGGGGAAGAGAGAAAAAATTAGCCAAGAAAAGCAGAATTCTTCGTACTTACGCTAACCACAAATTTATTCAAGCAAAGTTTTGGATTGGGGGGGAGGGGGTGGGGGAAACTAATTAACTAATTTCACAAAGGACCCTCAGTACAGCAGGAATTAGTGCCAATATGCTGTACTCATTTTACATGGCTATTTAGCTTAATAATAAGAAGTACTATGGCATATCCTCTATATTTTACTGCAAACACTATGTACTTTCTTAAAGAAACATACATTAATATTTCAGCCTGGGATAGTCAGATATCATTGCCAATGAAACAGACGCTCATCATTTTGCATCTTTATTTAACAGAATGTGTATTTTAGATTGCTTCCCCCTCTTCCCTTTCAAAACGTATGAAGAGGCTTCAGTGCTCCCTGCCCTCTTTGGGAGGACAATCACAAACTAATACAAAATACACGGAAAAGTAATATCCCTGTATCTTCTCCCAGAAATAAGCTGGAAATCAGGAGAGTGGCCCAAATCTTTGTGGGTAAGGCTGGCTGGCAGGAAGGGTGGGAGGCTGCAGTGGAGCAGCTGAGCATCGTTAGCCAGGCAGGGGGTCCAGGTGCTCTCGCTTGGTTAAATAGGGTGGAGCTCGCTGCTGCAGCCTCTTCCTGCAGGACAGCAAGAAGCACCCTGGAACCACAGTAAGACCTTGCTGAAATATTTTTCTTTCCAAACGTGGTTGGGGTGGAGGGCCAGGAGCCTTGTGCAACCCCTGTCTGGGATTTGCAGTGAGGAACGCTGGTGCCATGCAGCCTCGATGCGGTGAATTTCAGATGTTTCCCCTCCAACCCTCTTCTGTCAGTAACATTTGGTTTGTCTTTCTTGTTGGCAAATGCTGTGTCTTCAGCTACCAGTCGGTCAAATGTTCCTGCTTCTACAGGGAGCTTGCTTTTTGCGTGGGCAGCTTGGCTCTGCAGCTGCAGTAGAGCATCTGCCTGCCTCACACGGGCTCGTGGTGTGGGAAGGACCTGCTTGCTCACTGCTCTGCAGGGCTACACATGACTCAGTGTAAGCTACAGCACGTTTGTTCTCACTGTCTTCTCTCCTTTTCATTGTTTAATGTAAACAGTTTGGAATGTGCCCGAGTGATTTTTGTCTTGTGTACTTCCCCTGGCACATGGGACATCCGTGATGATTGTGCTGGAGTGTGAGTGGTTTTCTTTCAGAAGCCTTGGGCCAAGGTTGTGGATGATCTAGTGTGGATGTACGGGGATGGAGGAAAGGCTGTGCAAGAAACTCTTCCCGCAGTTCAGGTGTTTGTCAGAGAGAAGTGGCTGTAGAAGGCAGATGTTCCTTGGGCCTGTAGCTTTTGTGCTGCTGTGGTTTTTGGAGCCCCCAGCCAGCACTGCCTGGGTTCTGCTGCACCTCTCCTATTGCTTGGCTTACCTGCAGATGCAAGGTTTTGGACAGAGGCAGCAGCATGAAAAAGTTGACCAACATCTTCTGTGTGCTCTAATGTTGTGTGGCAGGCGATAACAGCTCTGCTGGGCATCCTTGTATGGACTCATGGGGTGTTCTCAGAAAAAGCCAGTGTTAAAAACCCCAGGTCAGGCTGGGCATGGGACAGGAGGACATGTCCACTTCCCCCGTGCCGAGGCTGGGAGTGTGTGCTGTGTGAGAAAGCAGGGAGGGAGCATGCAGTGCTCCTTACCCCCTGCCTGCTGCCCCCCCTCCCCGCACCCGTTTATATCCCAGTAAATCTGTTTGAAAGATGGAAAATACTCCCAGCCTCTCATATAACACCGTCTCTTGTGCTGACTGCTGCTTTTTGCTGTTGTAACTTGGCTGTCGCATTGTTTGCCCACCATTCCTTTGAGACAGGTCAGTGACACTGTTCCACTTGGGAAAGTTGGGAATCAGGGTGCCCTAGGTCGAGTGGCTCCAGCCGTGTCCATGAGCTTCCCACAGCAGAGCCCGGCAGCCCTGGTGGCTGGCAGGATGGGACCTGTGCTGTTTTGTTGTCACTGGGGCTGATTTTGGATTTGCTGCTCAGCCATCGCTGTTCTGTGGTTTTTTCTGCTCCTCTCTGGGTGATTAACTGCGAAAAGAAGCGTTTCTCGTTTCTGCGAGCCACTCCTCTCCCTGCTTCTTGGCACTAGTTGCTAATCAAAACAGGTCTTTGATAGCCAAATGGCATTTGGCTGAGCCAAACACAGAGCTAGACACACAGGCTTCTTGTGATTAAGCGCTTTATTAATGTGAGGTTTAATGCAAGTTCACTCGCAGCGTGAGGACCCAATGGTAAATGTTCAACAATCTAATTCTGTAGCACCGTGTTTTATTTAGCATGAAAATATTCCTGGGTATGCAAAAACACTGCTCTGCTTTGGAGGGATGCTTCAAAGGATTTTCAAATATTAATTTTTTGCTCTTTCCAGGGCAAAGGTGTGTTAGCCTGTAATTTTATAAAGGGACAAGCTGACTTTTTTTTTTTTTTTAAATCAAACCTATTTCTATAGATAAACAAATGCAGAGTTCTAAACTAGTAAACTCTTAACATATTTATACAAATCATGTTCATATGATACCAGAATATTCCAAGAGACATTTTGGGGAAAATTTGTCAAATAATTGTTCTTCCTGGCAGAGACCTTGTGTGCCAAGTTTTAGCCTGGGCTGCATTTTCACAGCTGAGTTATAAACCCCTGAAAAACAGGATTTATAATGGAAATGCTGACACAACCTTAACCATCGCACTGCTATCTGGTGCTTGCTATAATATACTGTACGAAGAAATCAGTTCATTAGTTAGTTATAAACAAAGGACAGAGATAGTAAATTACAGTAGGTATTTCAGCAGTTTTCTATATATTTATGACACAAAAATATGCAGCTGCATTTTATTTCTTGAGACAGTATTTAAGGATTTCAGATTTAATACACGTTAGTTTGGTTATGCACATTGTGCATTTTGGTCTTGCTCTTCCTTCTTGTAGTTTTATTCATGGTATTTTCTTCTTTCTCTGTTGCTCATTAGAAAAATGTTAAAAATCCATTTTCATCTGATTAATAATAAAGCTGATCACATGTAACCTAATTTTCATTCACTGCTGCCCCTGTCTGTGGAGTCATATACAAAGTGACCTTTGAATCACCACTGGGCCCATAAAGCACAATAAGCACCATTGTCCTGTCAAAAATTGAAGATGTTTTACATCATTACAAAATTTAATGTTCCATCTTTTCAAATGCACTACTTTTCAAAGGCCACATTCCAATTGAAGCTCATTAAAATCAGACTCAAGTTTCCTGTGGTGGGGATGAGAAAGAGTTTCTCATGCATTCGGAGTAATATGAATCACTCTTTTAAAACAGATATGGTTACATATTAGTTTTGAAAGGTACAGTAACTGCTGAGCCTCCACTGTCTGCAACAGTGAGGCTTTTGTACTTATAAATCTAATAACTGCCTCCTGATCCCTTGTACTTCATCCACACTGTATCCTATTTACTTATGAATAAATCAACTTTCTAAATAAAATTGTTGTTCAAAAGTTCAGGGGTTGAATTATAGGAGTCTCTGGCTCAAAGCTTCTATTAAGGTTTTAGCAGACATCTGTAAAACTCTTGTTAAAAAATTCAGTTTTTCTCCAAACTGCTTGAATACATCAGATTGGGAGATCCAAATTCTTCTCTAGAGCAATCCTTTAAAGTCTTCTGAATTACACAGAGGCTGAATTTGCTTCCTAATCTTATGGAATAATTTCTCACAGTGTTTTATTTATAAATCAAATAGAACTTTGATAAACTGGCAGCTGAAATAGGCTGTATGTTGGTAAAAATATTATCATGCTTGCACGATGCTAGTGAGTTATACCCAAAGTAGAGGAAATACTCAGGTATTCAATGGAGCAACATTAAAAGGCTGGTTGTCTCTCCATCCCACTTTCCTCGTGAGAGGGGCTGGCAAGCTCCGTGTAACTCCATTTCCACAAACAAAAGCAAAACAGAAAGCTATCTCAAGTCTTTGAAGAGTTAATTTGCACTTCTACACATATATATATGCATGGCTGGATCTCGTGTATGGACGTGCATGCTGCTACCCTATATGTAAAGCAGATGTATATAAATATTATTGCACATTTGGTTTACTACAGCTATTACAGGATCTCGCATTACGCAGAAGGAGTTCCATATATTGGTCACATGCAGTACAAACTGTGCTGCAAAACACAGTGCATTAAACATTTTATGAAAAAGACAGACACAAATGCATGGTGAATCCTATTTTCAGCTGTTGACAGACCCTGAACATGTTTCCTCTAAGTTTATGATCATGAAACTACAGCTATAATTTGCCAGGCATTGTTGCAAGTGAGACAGAATGAGCAGGAATGTCAGTCTTTTATCAATATTGCATTAAGATGCTATTGCATTTTCAATATTTCTAGTATAGCTCATTAACATGGTGTATTAGCATAACACGTGATAAAATCAGGTGCAGGCCATTCTCACATTTTAGTTATAATGTTTTTAATGTTTATGATGATATAAAAAGATATAAGAGAGTACAAACCCAGTGTGAGCTCTGTGGATATTAAGAGCTGCAGAACAGGCAACTCTCACATAGGTCAAGAATATGGAATACCACATGCTGATATCCCATTTAGCATTAAGATTTTGCTACACAGTTCCCTCATATTTTTTACTATAGTATTGCACAACAGCAGACATTCTCAGTTCTCATATTCTGGGCTGTGTTCTGTGTGCTGAGACAATACTGAATTAAATTCCTTGACTTTTCACAGTAATAGTAATCTTAACCTCATTTAACATGCAACTAGAAGTGGGTTGGGTTGATTCATGAAAAATATAAATCATTGGATAAATGTGTTGCTTCTAAGCAGTCTGTAATTGTTGGTGCTCTGATCAGTTCTATCATGGTTTCTGCATCATGTTTTAGTCTCAGTGTTTGTGTTGGTTCCTTCATTTGTTGCTACTGCTAATAAATTAGTATTCATGATTTTATTAACTGGTGATATCAGTATCATTGAAAGTACCAGGTATTGTAGTCTAGCCTGTATGTAGGTAAAACTAGCTGGTTTCTCATCTGCTCCACGTGCTGTGGGTGATGTTTGGTGCTGTCCAGGTTTCACACCGCCTGTCATCTCCTCAGCCCACCCTGGGGCTGTGTGCTGGAGGATGCCCTTTCTCCCCTTCCACCCAGGGCCTTCTGAAGAAGCATATGAAACCTTTCCTCCCCTCTGTAAAGGCCAGATTTTCCCATCCTGCCATTTACAGCTCATATGGAAGTAAGTAAACTTTGTGGGCTGCTAAGGGCAGCTTTACGAAGTGCTAAAAGGCTTTAAAAGAGCAGCACCGCAGCGGCCCCGCAGTGCTGCTGCCGTGGCCAGGTGGGGGTTCCACAGGGCTTCACTCCTGCACTTCCCACTGGCACTCTAAATTGGGAATGGTCCCTAATTCTGAATAATTTATGCCCTTCTGGGGGTCTGCAGCCCTGGCAGCTGCAGTGCCTCCAAAGAATGCCAAAGAAAGCTCCTTCTTCCAACTGGAGTAGGTTTTTTGGGGCAGGCTCTCCCCCGGACTGTGGCACTGAAGTTACCTTAGCTGTGTCTAAGGTACGTCCCTTCCCCAAACACCCCTGCCCTCTGTGCAGAGAATCACTCATTTCTTCAGTCAGAATTTTTGGGTTTTGACCCACGGTAACACTCAACCTCTGGAATTGACCTCAAAAATTGAAGAGCAGTAGATTGTAGAAAATAAAGCTTGTAATACTTTTCTCACTCTTGACAAATGTTACACATCACCTTTCCCACTTCCAGGATCAGTGGCGCAACCTTGGAGAACAAGAATAGAGATTGCAGCTCTTGCTGCAGTTCAGTTCTCAGGTCACAGTCTCAGCTGTGGTAATTAGTAACAAGCATCTGTATATGCAAGACAAAGGGGGGCAATTCCAATTCCTGTGTACTCCTCAGAAGAAACTTGAATTTAAAAAAAAGAAAGGGATTACCAGATTGCTTTGTTCCTTTAACCTCTCTTGCACTTAAAGAATCGTAGCTGGTACTGACAGTATTTGAAAGGATTAGGGTGTGTTTTGAGCATGCCATGGCATAACAGCCAGCCAGCAGGGTGAGCTGCTATTGTGCATCAACCAGAAGTGGAAAAATAGTGACAGCAAAACTTTGAAGCCCTCTCTTACAGGGAGCTGTCCTTAACCATTTTTCTCACCTTCTGTAGAGCCAGACTCATGGGGAGATCTTTATTCCTGCCCATCTTTTCTTTCTTCATACGTCTGATTGTCCCACAGGCATCTCTTGCTGCAGGAAACCAGGAGGTCTGTCTGTCAAATGTAGGTGGCTACTGCTGAATGGAGAACTCCTTCCACTCATGATAGTAGCATGTGGAATGAACAGAAAATTTTTCCTTTGAGGAAAAACTTCAGTCAATCCACACTTGTCTATTTAGGACAAGGCATTTAATCGCAATTTCCTTCAAAATTTATGTTTAAGTACTTTATTTACCCCATTTAATTTTCTTAAGCAGAGTCTATAGACAGATACATCTCTTAGGACCAGGTCCTTTTTTTTTTTCTCATTTAGAGCATTGGTCTGCCTACATCAGGCAGCATTAAAAATTCAAGATTTGCCCTCACCAGTGATTACTTTGAATAGGAAGCAGGTTGTTATTGTATAGCAGGATACAGTGGTTACAGGACTGAGAGTGTGGGATGTGCTTGCTGCATGTACACCTTTAATAACAGTACTTCTGCTTCTACACATTGTCTGCGTTTTCCATCTTGCACTCTTCCATAACAGTGGATGTGAATGCAAGCAGGCAATTTCTCTTGGATTTAATGGGCTTTTCCCTGGAAAACATAATTCCTTTTATTGTGTAAGCTTAGCCAGCAGTAGGTGCATTGACAGGGTCAGTAAACATGTTATGTCAGAGTAGACATAAAAAAAGTTCTGAAATTAATAGGCAGAAAGTTTTCAGATGTTATGAGTGGAGTTAACGTGTTATCTTGATAAGCATCAGTGCATTTCAATAAAAACTTACTAAATAAGTGATCTTTGTGTCAGAAAAACAAGCTGTTGGTACCTAAGCAATACATATGTTTTGGGAGAGGGGTGGTTTGCACTTGCCTAGTTTTTTCAAGCAGGGGAATTTTTTTGCATCCTGCATTGAAAACAGAATGAATGTTCCTGCCTCAATGAAGAAGAGAGATTCCTGTATATATTTCAGATTTAGGGTTGTGTGCAGTGGTATGGATGGCAGAAGACCCCAGTAAACAAGGCAAATATAGATATGCTAACTTGAAAGTTAATACCAAAATTAGACTTATAACTATGTAAGACAAAAATATGAATATTGGTAGCTAAAGTTCTTAGGGACTGTAGGCATCTTTTAAAATGACAGATACTGTGTTGTCTGTATACCCTGCATCTGACCATGTTTCTGCCAGAGAACAGGAAAGTCTCTTGCTAAAATGCTTCAAAGCCATCCCCATCTCTTCAGAAACCCAGAAAAAGCTTGTTTGCTTCTCCTGCCCATCCTGCACACCCAGCTTATTCATTAGCAGACTAGATCCTCATTATGATGATCTCATTCATTAGCAGACTGGATCATCTGGTGCTTCCAAACTTCTTGTTTCAAAGCTGTGTCTTCAAAGTCAGCTGCTGAGAGTGCCAGGCTGTGTCAGGACTGCCTGGGCCCTGGGAGCTGTGTCTGCTAACGAGTGAGCTGGGTGTGCAGGACAGACCTGCACAAACAGGGATGGGAAACCCCCCAGGAGCTGCCAGTACAGCACCCAGTCATGCCAGGGCAATGTGAGTGATTAGGGGGCTGGCTGGCAGCTTCAGGATGGGTTCAAGTGTGTCATGACTGCTAGACTGGGGCAGCAGGAGGGGTTGCATGGGTGAGTACATGGGGGCAGGTGGGAGTTATTCTGTAATTTTCATAGCAGACATTTTTTTCATTTGAAATTTCTTTTGTACATTCAATTATGAAGCTCTAAAATTATGTAGCAATTAACTGAGGAGTGCTGTCCAGGTAGAATCAAATGGCAAAATGTGACTTTTCAGAGGGGAAAAAAAAACCAAAAAGGGTTTCATGGTTTTTCTCTAAGCATAAGAACATCCAGCTTAAATAGAGTATTCAATTTTTAATGAATTGGGATCTTAGTGTCCTATGATCTATGGATGAGGAGCTGAAATATGATAAATGTGCCCACACAACTGATGGAATCATGCATGGCATAGTTCCTTTGGAAGATACTCGTTTGTTTTTTGTGGATTTTTTGTTTGTTGTTTTGGTTTTTTTTTAGTTTTCTGCTTAGATATAGTCTTAATCATGAACATAAACTGGTAAGTGATTTGCAGCAGTTTTAATCATTTCCTCAACATTTTTACTTCTTTAAATGAACTGTACTTTAACCTAAATTGTTATGCCTCTCTCCTGCATGTGAAGAGAGGAAGGTTTTAAAATGATCTAATAGGGGACAGTATTTAACATTCAGTATTTTCTAGCCCAAGAAACATTATATAATAATCTATAATCAAAAACACTAAAAACCTGTTAACTGCTAAATTCTGTTTCATTCTAACATTACAACTAAAACTCATTTATAAGTAAATGAAAGTCAAGAGGATTAAATTCAATTAAAATTACTTTGAAGTATGGGGGAAAAATGTTTCACGGTGATATAAATCAACATATTGTTATTGCCTTCTTTTCCTTATCCGCTAAGGGTCTCTAAAGCAAAATGTAGTCTAAATTATACATGGAGAACAAATAGAGAGAAAAGAACGCCACGCACCCACAAGCACAACCCAACTCAAATGAAAGGTTTGGGTGTACTTGTGGATGAATGGCGTGCTTTTCTGTATGCTTTGCAAGCCAGAATTGTGGAAGGTTTCTCCCACTTGCAGCCTCCATACCTTCATTGAGTGCAGTATAAATAGAAAGCCAATTAAAGTACATCTTTGTTATAAAAAAGAGGGAGACAAACAAAAAAACCAACACCGTTTTAGCGTGCATGCATTTTTTACTGAAAGTAGGATCTCAGCAGAGAAATTAACTTTAATAATCTATGGATTACAAGACATATCAAACCTTCAAAGCATTGCAGTGTTAGATCTATTCTCAAAAGGGTTTAAATTACTTTAATAGTTTATAATAAGTGATATGACTCATTTTTCCAAGTAAATCAAGATCGGTTGTCATTTGTACATCTGGTCTCCAAACCTCTTAATCATGGCAAAGAAATTCCTTGGTACCCACTGAGCACCTCTGAGGTGTGCAATATTAAATTACACTCTTTTTTTTTTTTTTTCTATTATTATTTGTTGATTTAGGACATAAACCTAATACAAAGCAGAGAGCAATGTTTTAAGTATCCCTCTAACCCAGCAAACATCAAGCCCCACTAGAAGAACATGCAGCCACCCTCAAGACAAATTCAGGGCACATCCCTTACTGTCAATTGAGCTATTGATCTTAAACATGCAAGGAGCACTCAGAAACCCGCATGCCTGTGTGCAGATATGCAAATCACAAACATCCCATTGAAGATATTTTTATTGAAAAAGGGCCCAAATCTTCAACCTTCCTGAAAAAGTCATTGCTGGCCATTAAAAATCAGCAACCGAAAATTTCCCTAACTCCTTGCCTGAAGAAGTTTGCTCCCATGAGCAAGATCAGGACCATAGAAAAACAATGCTATTGTTGTTTAAGAAAAGAACCTCACTGTCTGCTTTAAATCATATATTGTTCCCACAGGTTTCAATTACTTCACATAACGAGACGGTGCCAGCGTGTAACAATGGCGTGGCTTTCTGTCTCCATGGCTCTGGTACAATACTTTTAAATGAATTATCAAACTGATCAAAACAAACATTGTTCCTCTCATTACTGCGCTGCAACCTCGCCATTAGCAGAGTTAGCATCCACACATGTAGCCCAGTGCCTGGGGACACAGATGCTTGCTGGGCAAGTTGCTCTCCCAGCAGGAGAGGCTGCAGGGCTGGGGACAGAGCTCCTCTCGCTGCCAGGGGTGGGCAAGGTGCTCCTCAACCAGGCACCTGGACCTGCCCTTAGGGCATGCCAATGTCTGAGCATCCTACCCTGTAAAATCCTGCACAGTACTTTAAAGAACTTGAGGATAGCAGCTCTTTTCCATGGGAGATTTTAAAGAAGTGCAGAAGTTAGCTTCATATTTGCCTGTGCTTATGAGAATCAACCAATAAAAAGCATTAGCAAATCAAAACTCAACAGCAACTTCAAACCATTAAACTCTTTTGCATTATCTCTTCCAAGGCCTCACAAAGTACAGATAATTCAGACTTGAATCCTAGCGTTTGTGTGGGAAACATGGAGTGACTCTTGGCTGGCTGTAATTTGCAGTTCACAAGATTGAATTAGTGAGTCCGGAGACAGAATCATGGAATAGTCAGGGTTGGAAGGAACCTCTGGAGACCATCCAGTCCCAATTCCCCTGCCAAGGCAGGGTCACCTGGAACAGGTGCATGCAAGAACCAGGATGGTTTTGAATGTCTCCAGAGAGAAAGGCTCCACAGCCTTGCTGGGCAGCCTGTTCCAGTGCTCAGCCACCCTAAAGACAGGGAGCAGGAAACTGATTTTGTTCCCCTCTTGTTCTTTGTCAGGTATAATGTCTTGATAAGATTTTGAGTTGTTTTAAAATAGTGATATACATTTTCTTCTTGAACTCCAGCAGTCCTTTTGTCCCTTGCTGTGACACTTTAGCTGTGTGTCCATACCCCAGCACCCAGCAGCTCCAGAGATGCTCTTTCGTGGGCACAGCTGGCCCTGGCCAGGCTGCAGGGCAGTGCAGGCAGCGTGTGTGGGCACTCCCTGCAGCCAGGCAACTCCAGCTGAAAAACAGCACCCCACCTAGCCCAAATACATCTGTGGATAAATACTAATTGTAATCAATTGCCGTTTTCATAGTCGTTATGGAGAATTGCTTTTTTATCCCCTCAGACCTAAGCTGAGTTTTACCACTGGGTAGGACAGGATCCATGCTGAAAGACAACTCAAATGTTTATAGATGCTTTAGTGGCAGATCTGTGAACTTTCTGCCATAAAGTGAACTTCTCCAGTTGTGCTGTTGCATTCATTTTCAAGTATTAATTTAGGCTCACTGCATCTTGGAAGCCATTTGAATATTATAATTTTAAGTCTTTATTTTCAAAGTTAAATTAAAGCACTATTGTCTTACAACTGACCCTACTTTTTCCACCACTCTAAAAACAAAAACCTCCGGTCTGATAACCTTTATTTATAGATGGCAATAAGCATATTTAGCAATTTTATTATTCATGACCCTTGTACTAAATGTTATAATCAGAATACAGATGTGTGAGATAATTTCTATATGGAAGTCACTGGAGTAATTCTTGTAAAATAAAAATAGCATTGTGTTCAGAGAAATATGTCCATATTTAATGTGTGTCTTAGTACAAACTAAGAGACCACACAGTGTTTTTTTGAAAAGTCCTACATTAATAACAAGTTTCATAAATAGAAACAAAGCTCTCAAAATGTGATTTTTACTGTTAACTTTATTTTCTGTCACATGCTCGTATTCTTCCATATATAGTCCTTAGATTCTTAATACAAACAGGAAAGGGACTGCTGTGTGCTTTGTGTGAATGCATAATCAACAAATGTGCAAATTCTTGAACCAGTTGCTCCCAAGAAGTTAAACCCAGCCCTTTGTTAATGCCACCTCTACTGATGTCTGTACTAAAGATGCAGATGATCAGATAAATATCATATTCAGACTTTGCTCACTAATTGACTGAACAAGAATCGGTCACACTTTATGTACCATTCCATAATGGATTTCCATGTTTGTGAACCCTAACTGGCTGTGGAAATGGAAAGCAAATGTCGCATAATCACAAATAACTTTGTGGTTTAGGTATTTTTAAGCCAAGAGGAAAAAAACAACTTTTTTCTTCCCAGTTTGTGACGGGTTCATCATTACAGACAGGTGATGAATGATCTGCTTTTGGTCATATCAGCTGTTGTGCTGCTGTTTAGAGAATTCTTAAAATGGTTGCTAAATATAACATTTTTCAGTTAGATGTTACATGAATAATTGATACAGTAAAGTGATGCTGAAAGACACAGGTATAATAATTGAAAGTTTTTTGTCAGAGGTTTTTGAGAACACATGCCACTTATTGAGTATCTGACTATCACCATATTAAGCTGGGTTTCTTTTTACTTGTGTATCTTCAGCAGAAGCTCTCATTAAGCGTATTGTAAAAAGATCCTTTTATGAAAATGCTATCAAGTATTTATAACTACAGCACTGAAGATCAGAGGAGGATATTGTTCAAAATCTGTGCAACATAAAACTGGTCAGAAATATCAGCATCAATCAGTGTCAAAATTAAAACTGACTTGCATTTGTTTTCTTTTAAAATCCTTTTTATTTTTTTGAGTGGGTTATAACGAGCGCATACTCATTTTGACAATCTTATTTGCTGGCCCCACATTGCAATAAATCAGAAATGTGCTGGTAATAAAAGGAAAATATTGAGGCTAACAAAGCAACAGAAAAAAAACATTCCTAAAAAAAAAGAAATCAATCCACCACCACTAATGTGTGCAAAATAAGAACACTTCTTTCACCTGAAAGGTCCTAGTATGAATATGGAAATAGGGGAACTGTCCATGAGTCTAATGGTTTGAGTTATCAGTCCTAATACTTTTGGTTTAAAAAAAAATAAAATTAAAAAAAAAAAAAATCCAGTCTGGATTAAAGGTTATTAGATACTCCCAAGGCTGAGTAGCAGAAGTGTGACCATGTATTACCCACTGGACACTTCTTCCTGTCCTGTATATGAAGAGATTATCTCAGATTTCTAGAAGCCAAAAGAAGGGATAATGTATATACTTCTGACATTGGCACTCTTCCAAGAGAAAGTTGTAACAAGCCTGACAAATAAGGAAAAAAAAAAAAGCCAGAACAAAGGGTGAATGGCATATGGTGGTTATCCTACAATATGGTCCTTATCCCTTTTAATACATCTCTGGAAGACATAAGTGAAGCATGGCAATGTTTTCTGAAGAGCTGACATGGCTGCATTTTACTCTTGGATAAATGATACTTTAAAAATTATTTTTTAAATAATTCTAATTATTTTTTTATTTATGGATCCTGTTGGACTCAGATGTTGAGGCTAGATCCCTGCACAAGGAATTTGCTTTCACTCGAGTTGTGTGGCTGGTTTGTTCTAGATCTTCTAGGGTGACTGGTCAGCTTAAGAGTTTCTCTGCTCACAAAAATTGTTTGTGTGTGGGGAAATTCATGCTGAGAATCAGTAGTGCTGCTACTAAGGTGACCGTGCTGATATTGTTGTGCTTTTTCTGCAAAGGGCAGGAGCAAAAAGTCCTGAATGCAGATTTGTTGTGTGGGAGCCCTCGGATGAGTAGATACTTGGAAAGAACACCCCTAAATCACTGTTACTAGCTGCTCAGATATTAAAAATAAAGGAATCCTTTCAAAGAAAGAATATTCTCATCACAGAATGCCGGATCATATTTTGTATCTAATCCTCCTGACTTCAGTACAAAAAAAGCAAACAGAGAGTAAAACAAAGTAAGTACTTTGACAGTGTCTTAGTTAAAACAAGATCTCAGGAAATGAGTGCGATAATGAGCAGTAGGCTAAAAATTCCAACATATTGCACCAGGTCCTGAGAAATAATGCAAAAGCAAACCCCTTTGTTCAGATAATCACCAGTTACATACTCTGCTGGCTGCTTATTAATTGTGTGCATGACACTGGAATTGTTTGACCAAAAGATGAGGCCACTTTTCCTAAGCCATTACTCCTCACCCCACCTCTGCATGATACTGAGGACAGTTTTGAAGCTGTTACACTGCTCTGATATTGGCCAGGTCTTTGCACACTGAAATCCCCCCAAGTGGGTCTCTGCCTCCTGACACACTTGTAAACAAGTTTTCTTCTTTTTAAGACATTGGTAGCATTGCTATATAGTGATTGAAGAATTCCAAAAGACAGCCCAAATCTTTGTTTTAGTTTTTTTTTGTAATAGAAATTATGTGGCTTTTGAAGCTCTTCCACTGAGACTCAGTCTGAGAAACCACAAAGCTAGGGATTTTAGAATTTATTTACAGTATGTTGACTTTATTTTTCCTAAATCTAGCTAAATAACTAAAAATATCATAATTAATGCAGGAGCCTATGACTGTCTTTTTCTTCTTCTCTTCCAAAGGAGCTCCAGATTCACAGGATTCAATCTGAAATATGGATAAATTCTAAGAAGTTTTTAAATTCCCACAAGGTTCACAAAATGTTGGCTATATCTTGTAAATCATGAAAAAATTCAGCACCCTTGAATTACAATTCGTCATTAAAAAAAAAAAAAAAGTAATAAAAAAGGGAAAGACAAAAGATGATAAAAATAATTCTGGCTCTGACTCCAAGTATGTATATTCCTTAATGACTTTGTCCATTTGAATATAAAACTCTTTCTCTACACTAACTTATTAGGATCCTTCCTTGGGACTGCACCCCAAATGAGTCAGGTGCTCTGCTTCAGATTAAGTTAACTAATTATATTACCTTTTATCTTTGCTTTCAGGTAACTCATGCTTCTAGCTCATGCAAAGGGTGGTAAAACCTTTCATAGTAGTAGAATTTATTTGGAACCAGCTACTAAAGGGCAAAGCAGCACCTGAGAGAGAACTAATGCCAAAATGTTATTAAAAATCAAAGTCTCACAGGGAACTTTTTCCTCTTCATGAACATGCTTGAGAACTCAGGTGGGAAGGATGGACCTAGGTCCATAGTGTAGCTAGTGCTACATCACTTCCAACATTTATGGCTGAAAAAGTACAGACACAGGTTATTGTTTGTATGGTTTTTCTTTCCCATTGGTTAATCTGGTTTTTGTTTTCTGTAAGGATGTGGTAGGGCATGGCTGCATGGCCACTGTGGGTTCTTACAGGTGATTTGCCCTTTCCAGGTGCATTGTTAATCCCTTAGAAGGGCCTGAATGTGTTGTTTTTTCTTTTCAGAGCACCTAGCTCCAACTGCTGTTTGAAAACCAGCAGGTCAGCACTGCTTCAGTTCCTCAGCACAGGCACAGGCTCCTCTGCTTCCCTGTCCATGAGGAGCTCTGCTCAGTCCCTGTGCCACGGGGCTGTGGGAGAGAGCTCTGGGCTCTCAGCATCCACCCCAGTCCTTGAACCATTGGCACTGCTCTCAAAGCCAGGGTTTGTGGGTTTTAGTTTCTGGTTCATTTACATAATGGGCAGGATTTTGAATTGGAAATTTTCTGACTTTTGAACTGGCCAGAGATCTGACAGTTGTGATCCCCACTTAGAAAGGAGATCCTATATTAGCAATAAGCTATTTTTTCAGTTATTTTTCATATTCAGTTACTTTCTGTGGCTGCCATGGGCCCATGACTTGCACCTTCCCTATTGTATGCAAAAGGATGTCTCCTATACTTTACATCTTTAAACACAAAACCTGGAAGCCATTCAGTCATTATCTTTAGAGTGTTTTTCAGCTCCTTCTGAAAAAAAAAAACCAATTTGAGGTAGTTTTAAAATTATTGGTAAGGTTTGATCTTTGATCTACAGAAATGCTGTGAACCCAGGCCATCAGATGGTAGCAAAGATGTTCTTAACCTCTGACAGTGAAACTGACTGCTCCCCACAACTTTTGGCAAATATATCTTCAAAGACAAACAAACACACAGTGCTCAGGCCAGGAAGGGATGAAGCACCTTGCCTTGTGAAATCAGGTCAGATGGTACCTCTCTGTGTCTTTCATTAAAAAGAGATTTTTCTCCTTTAACTTCTATCCCATGCTTAAAATACCACCGGGATTAAAAATGAGAAGCTGCTGTCCCATAATAGACCGAGTTGACCTCTATATTTCAGTGGTGCTGCTGGGATTGCTGTGTGAATGACATTGGTAGATCTCAGTGCAATTCAGGAGCCTGCAGTTTTCTTCAGTGTGCTGCTCTACCTGAGCTATTTCAGCTATTTACCCAAAACCATGCCATGTTTTTAAGCAAGTGCCACCCTGCTGCCATCTTCCTTGCCACAAAGATTTCCCTTTTTCATGTGTGGACAACTCTAAGGCAATGCTAATGGAAAGCTGGAGTCTGCTTCAGGCTCCTGGTGGAGATCAGGGCTTTCTCAAACCGATGTCCAATGGAGAATACCCTTGGAATTATGGCATTGCAAGTGCATTAGGACTTCCTACTTCACAAGGCTCCACCTCCTTGGTTGTGTTAGGTCCCTACCAAGCTGAAAAGGGAAGAGTTTTGATGTTCTGCCTTCCCCACACCCAGAGAGAAGCTCAGAGGCACCATCAGTCCTTGACACTTCCCCTGCTCCTCCCCTCAGTGTGAACTGGTCCTAAGAGGATTTCCAAATAGTTAATTCTCTGTCTCTCTCCAGGCCTTGCAGCATTTCACAATGCTATTGTCATCCTAGAAGGCAAGAACACATAAGTAGGAGTTTCCTTTTTTTGTAGCATCTTTATTTAATTCCCTCTGTGGTCCATTTTAACTCTCTCCTTCCCTCCCAGCTATTGCTCTCTGTGGGGCTGTGGCAGAGCCCTGGCACCAGTGCCCACTCCTGCCCCTGCTCCTCCACTTGTCCCAGAGATCCTACCTTTCTTCTAATATATTAGCAAAGCCTTTCCTTTTGGGGTGTCCAGGTTTTCCCTGGAAAGCAGAGAAAGGGGCAGAGGGCTGAGATGGTCTGGACTGGTCTCCACATCTCTGGAGTCAGCGTGGCTGGCACCCCTTCCCCAGCCCAGAGGGGCTCTCTGAGGATAAATGTGTTTTGAGTGTAAGGATGCCTGTGTGTAGCATGAGCCATGGAAGGACTACAGGTAGATCCAAAGGAAGTATGCTAAGATACTTTTCCTGGTGATCCCTCTTATTAAAAAAAAAAAAAAAAATCAAAAAGCCAAACCTTTTCCTTGCTCCAAAATGCTGTTTCACTAACTCCAAGCGTCAAAAGGATTTTATTCTTAGCCTTCTGTTTCGATCAGTTAATTCCCACCAGGGCTGAGATAAAAATTGTCTGTGGGACACGCTGTTCTTTCTTCTTATACACCTAATGTTGCTGTGCTATTTTGGGCTACCATTTAAATAAAAGCCAATTTGACTAAAGAGCAAATATATTCTGTCGAATGACGGCAAAAGGGCAGAGCTTGGGAAAAAGAAACAAGAAAATGCAAGGCATTCATTTTTCCTTTGTAGTTTTTAATAAAAGAAATTCTCTTGCAGCTTAAAGTGACACTTTAAAAGATGTATGTATCGTGGCTTTTAAAAACACAATTAGATAACACCTTGTCAAATACTTATATTCTTTGTTGACAGCCTTGAGTACAATCACAATAACAGCACAGCTATTTCAGCATGTTTCTTATTCAGTTGCCATTGGCAGAGTCAGCCATTTTATAAAAATGTTACTGTTTATCACTTTAATCATCAATCTACATCTAGTCAAAACAATAAGTCAGAAGGAGTAGTAAATTATACTTGTGCAGCCCTGATGAGTTTGAACTGTTTTGCTGAAATTAACTGCAATAATTATCTATTTTTCTAAAGCTGTTAAGAAGTTCTGGGTAAAGAAATAAAAATTGGATCAATGAGGACTTGGCTTTTGCCTGTTTTATAAAAAAGAAACCTTTTTAGTAGGCTGGGAAGAATTTAACAGAGTCTTGGTTTTCTAAAGGTGAAAGAATAAACATTGGTTTTGTTCTTTTTTTTTTTTCTGTCTGGCACAAAGCTCCCTGGACAGAGCTGTCAGCTCTGCTGGGGCAGGTCCAGCCAGCAGGGCTGGAGGTGAGGCTGCCCCGAGGGTCTGCCTGCCCTCGGTGCTGCAGGGGCACAGGGCTCAGGAGAGCAGCACACACCTGGCAGCCAGGTGTGTCTGTCTGTCTCAGTCAGTCTGTCTCAGGATGTGCTCCCTTTGGTTCCAATGTCGGTGCCAGTTACCAGTGCTGACACATCTGCTGCAGATGCAGATGTCTTCTGTGTGCATAAAAATAAATAAATGTGTATTTTTATCACCAAAAATAACAGCAGCTATCAGGATTCCCATTTTATAGGTGTGGGAAGGGACCCCACCCATCCTACTACAGGGCTGGGCAGGGATCTGCCCCACTGGGGGATGATGCTGTGACTGCTCTGGAGGTGTCTGAGGGGTGCAGTGGCCTGCCCTCCCTCCCTGCTGTGCCTGGCATTACCTTTGCTCAGTGCAGCACAGGTGCCCTTGCCCACCCTTAGCCATCCAGCCCATCGGGTGGCTACCAAGAGAGTTCCATGGCTGGCTATCAGCAGCAGTTCCTGCCTGCACCCTGAGCATGTTTGTGATCCTGCCAGGACACCTCTGCTGGCCAGGGCTGCCTCCAGCTGTCCCCTGTGGCTCCTGGCTGGGTGCAGGGCAGGGTGTCAGGGCTCACTCTCACAGCAGAAGCTCTCCTGCCCCAGGCACTGCACTCGTGTCACTTCCATATCACCAAAGCCTTTGTGTTTTTTACCCTTGTGGTTCTTGTATTCTATGTCTCGCCTTTTATCAGTTTGAAGTATCTTGTCTCTTATTTTTTCCTGGATCCCAACTTCTCAGCAATAACATTGTGAATCCTGTGAATGCGTTTTATATGTCACGTGTGTGTGAGATCAGTCAGTTTTTTAGACTTATATACCATAGACTATCAATATTACATTTGCTGTTCTAACCAAGAGGCTTTAATAATACAGGTCTAACTTTTTACTCTTTTACAAGACAAGGCAGCAAATTTAGATTCCTTTAATCACATGAAAAATGATGGATATAACTAGGGGATTGAATTTTGGAAACAATGCTAGGACAAAAGAGTTCCTGATGGGATTCTATAAATATTAACAAAGAATATTTGTCTTATCTTTTGCTAGCAACCATTAAGTATTTAACCCTATTCATGGAACATTTTCTGTGTTAAGAAAGCTTTAGCTTTTGTCTCCCCAACAGGCTGTCTGTCTGCTTCTCCAATATGATAGTTCTACTGCTTTGCCATGAAACTTTGATGGCAAATTTAATTTATTTATTGTAATATGAATATATAGTGGTTTACTAAGCAGTTATTTAGAACAATATTTATATTGATTTTTATTAATTTCTCCTAATTGCTTACTAAGAATCTAAGAATCCAAAGCATATGAAAGCCACAGTCAAAGCCAATATATTAATGTAACATGCACCCTGTGTGGGGAGCACAGCAGACATATTTTGGATTCCGAAGGAAAAAAGAAATAAAGTAGTAAGCTTGAAGCATGTTGCCAGATTTGCATAGGTACGAAAATTTCTGGCTCCTGGCAAAAGTTTATCTCCAGTTATTTGCACCCTGGGTTGCTTTTCCCGCCTAATGTGTAAATAATAAATACATCTTCCTATTTAATTATTTATATATATATATATATATATATGTAGCTATTTCCCCCGTGTTTGGGCTTTATTTGCTTTCCAGCAAGCGCAGGTTTCTGTTGTTACACAATTACCCCCTGAAGCCCCACACCTGTCCCTGGGGACAAGGTACAGGTGTAGCTCCATCCCCGGAGCGCAGCGTTCCCTGCGGTGGCACCGGAGGGGACAGCAGCCACCCTGGCCCCAGCACAGCCCAGTTACCCCGGTCCCCAGATCCCTCCCGGCCCCAGCACAGCCCAACTCCTCCGGCTGGAAGATTTGGTTTTCCTGGCCCGTGCGAGCACAGGCGGCAGGAGCTCCTGAGCGCTCCGCAGAGCGCTGTCCGTGCGGGATCCAGGCTGGGCACTCTGGGATGTGTGTGCGGGATCCAGGCTGGGCACTCTGGGATGTGTGTGCGGGATCCAGGCTGGGCACATTGGGATGTGTGTGCGGGATCCAGGCTGGGCACACGGGGATGTGTGTGCGGGATCCAGGCTGGGCACACGGGGATGTGTGTGCGGGATCCAGGCTGGGCACAGGGGGATGTGTGTGCGGGATCCAGGCTGGGCACACTGGGATGTGTGTGCGGGATCCAGGCTGGGCACATTGGGATGTGTGTGCGGGATCCAGGCTGGGCACACGGGGCTGTGTGTGCGGGATCCAGGCTGGGCACACGGGGCTGTGTGTGCGGGATCCAGGCTGGGCACACGGGGATGTGTGTGCGGGATCCAGGCCGGGCACACGGGGATGTGTGTGCGGGATCCGGGCTGGGCACAGGGGGATGTCCCCGAGGGCACTGAGCTCCAGGGAGCATCAGGACCCACGGCAGTGAGGGAGAAACAAGCTCATACTGTTGTTGGACATGTTTCTGTGCTGAATGATTCTGAAAAGGAAGCTGAGTTTAATTAAGAGCAGGTATTTAAAAGGAAACTGTTAATGCTTTTTTAGGCTGAAGCTGGAAGATTTGTTAAATTCCTGTTGTGATTGACTGGAGAGCAGAAGGAGATCTCTTGACTTTCCTGGGTCACAGCTAGGAATGGAGAGGAATCTTTCTTTTGCCTCAGCAAGCTGTGGGAGCTACTTCAATGGCCAAAAATAATTTTGAGTATAACACATCTGCATACAACAGAAAAATTCTCATTTCTCTGTTGACCCCCCTCTCTGCAGCTCAGGAAAAGAGAGAACTCATTTAGCTCCTTAAACGTAGGTGTTGTAATCATTAATAAGGAAAGTGCCAATAAAAAAAAATCTGGTGATACTATAATGGGGGAGATAAAACACTGCAAAGAATAATTAGATGCTAGCATCAAAATACTGCATGAAACAAAAACAGTAGGGAGAGAATCAACATTTATAGCAGTTTTTGAATTTTATCTTTACCTGCACTCCTTAATCTTTTATTTTGTCTTTTGATTTTCCTGCTATGTACTGTGTTCCTCTTTTGTTTTATTTTCATTTGACTTCATTTTATTACACCTCCCTCCAGCTTTCCCCACCCCCAATATTATTTTTTTTTTGTACTTTCAGGTCTTCCTTTGTTAATGTTGAATGCAAATGTAAGCCTGCTGAAAGATTTTTCAGGAGTCAGGAAAAAGTCTTAAATACTAAATAGATAGGATCAAAAAGCTGAGTGGTGAGGCGTGAGTCAGAGCAATTGGAGCCCGTCTTGGGTGATTCGTGGGACATGGGAGTCTCAGTGAGCTGTGCTATTTGTCTGGGCGTCTCTTTGGTCTGTACTGCAAACAGTTATTGTGGGTAGCACTGGTGCTGCCCTTCAGGGAGGGGACCCTGCACACAGCCACCCACAGCTGCCCCCAGTCCCATACGATGGTGAGAGTTGCTGCTGTCTTGGAGCTTGGACTTCACCAAAGGAAAGCATAGGAAGAAACCTGTGTCTCTCTGAATTCAGATGTATTTTTGGGCGTTGGTTTCATTGCCGTTTTGAGTAGGTTACCTTTCTAGGGCTCCTCTGCAGAGTGTCAAAGTGAGAAGGCAAGTTTTTGGAGTGCAGTGACTGAACAATGTCCTTTGTCCTCAGGCTGGAAAAGGACTGAAGGCAATATTCTGGTGGGGTAGAGGGGAAGCATGCAGGCTGCTCTGTGGTGATCTAAACACTGAAAGTTAAGTATCAGAGTTGGGGCAGACTGTTCTAGAACAAAAACAGGAGACAAGTAGCTGTGCAAACTGTATGCAGCTGCTGTAAAACCAGTGATGGATAGAGCCCTGTGCCCCTGGAGGGCAGGCAGATGGGCTTACCTGTGGCACCAGGGACTGGTACAGCAAACCCTCCGTGCCTGTGAGTCTCACAAATATCTGTGCTGCTTGGACTGTGTGGCAGACCTACCCTTTAAACGTGTCTGCCTTCAGCGGTAGTTAAAGTGCTTCTGTAATGAAATGGGAAAGGATGAACAGATTCTGAGCTTCTGGTGTTTGGTGAATCCAGCTCCACATCCTCAGCAAGCAGATAAAAAAGGATCTGTTGCTAGAGAATGAATGTGGACGTACATATTTTTATCCGGTTGAAGGATAGGCATTCTGGGTGTTGTGTGCTGGCTCTAGTGCTGAAAATAAAACTCACAGAATAGGGCATAGTACTAATTAGAAACTTAGAATGGAAAAAGATCATCAAATATAGAAACTTCCTGAATATGCTTCTCTACGTTCTGAATACGTTGAAACAGAAAAGTGGTGAATTTTGTCTTTGAGGCTTGCATTTTTGCTGTACAGTAGATAAGAACTAGGCTTTCAGATAAATTAGAATACTCTTTTGATATGAAAAATCTGCATTCTTTTTTTCCACTTCTGCAGTGATCACCCTTAAGTCTCCAGTTTTTCCACTGGTTCCTTGGCTATTGCTCTTATCACTCAGTATTTAAGTAGTATTTATCAGTAGTAGTAAAGTCATTGTGTAACAGTACTGGTCACCCAGGAGTGCTTGGAATTAGATCAATGAGAAGCACAGTGCTGCCACTTGACAAAAGATGTGATTTGTCTTGCCCAACATGAAGGTACCTCCTATCCCCAGGGGGATGTTGTGACCATGGACTGAAATTATGCAATTTTCCTCATGCCAGACTGATTAACTTTATTTCTGATCGAGATTAAACAGGTCTCCATTTTATCCAAGGAAAGACGCCAAAGCCATGTGGCTGAGGTGTGTGAATGAGGACATCCCACAGATGTTTTGTGCACCCAGAGCAGTGTGAACATTGAGATCTTGAAGGGAAAGTTTGGAGATGGGGTGGTGTGGGGGGGAGGTAACCACCAGGGCTTGGATTTGGGGGTGAACCTGCTGGAGGCAATGTGCTGATCTAGCCCAGCTTGAAGCAAAGTTGTAACAGGACCTGAACATCCCTAAACTCTTAATGCTGAATTAAATAGAGTATTTAAATCATGCCACCTAGACCTATGTCTGTCTGTAATTAATAAACTTAAAACTTAACTTAGGGAATTCATTATACTAAAGCTATCACCTGTTTCCTGTACTCTATTTTTTTTCTGGTGACTGATCTTTTCTCCTGTTCTCATCATGCTTGCCACATCTCTGCTGCATGCCAAATGGAGATCAGTGACATTATTTTAAAATATGAGCTCCCTATCAAAGCCTGTATTTATTATCTCTGTACAAAAACCACAGCCAGAGCTTCCAGGGTATCAGAACTCTAAGACTGAAACTGCTAACCCCCTTTGCAGAAGGGCTAACTGAGTTTCCTGGTTTTTCAAAGAGCCAAGTAACTATCAACACATTAAATTGTTGTGTTTCCAGAGCATCAGGAAACACTGATCTGTTTAATGTTGTTTCTGGAAGTAGTTGCCTTTTGGATTATTTACTTTCCTAGCAAGTACTCATGCCACAGTGCAAACTTCTGCTGAGGAGCCTCTGCATGCTTCAGATTAGAGATTTAATGTGGGACCACAAATTCAGTCAATCTGCAGCCAGAACATATTATCTACTGCATAAATCACAGTAAAATGTGATTTTTCACATTTGCAGTGAGGCCTTATTTTTATTCCAGGTATTAGGCTGTGCACTGTAGATCTTGGGGATGAGCCTGGCATAAAAGGGGAAAGAAAAATGCAAGAGGCCTTTGCAATTTCAGCTCTGTGCAGCTGTGACAGAGCTTCCCATGCCACAGGACAGAGTAGCTGCGAGTGGCAAGGGCAGCTCTGTGCCAGCTTGCCTTTTGTAAAATATTTTGGAATTCCAGTTCTGGATTGCCAGCACTGTCTAGTGCTACCTAGCAGCAGATTTTGGCATGGCTTGCTTGGTGGTGTAGAGCAAGTTGAAGGCAGGAATGGGGATGGCTGGCAGAGGGGTGGCTGCCTCACCTGTGGGAGGGTGAGAGGTGCCCACTGCCTTGCAGTTATCCCACATCTGTCAAAATGGACATTTGTGTTTTATGTGTATATCCATTTCTAAAACATAGGCTGTGGTCCTTCATTTTTCCACCTTTTTTACTCCCTTTGGGTTTTGTTTTAAAATTGTGCTAAATCTTTGTTGGTAGTTTTCCTTTCATTTACACCAGAAAGAGCATTTAATCAATATCAGCTGATTTCTTTTTTTAATTGAGCTGAAGTTCACAGGGACGTTTGCAGGTAGTATACAATTTACATTCACGTTACAATTTACATTCGGAACTCCTTGCTGTGAAGCACCACTGTCATCTATTACACGTGGAGTGGAGGATGCTGTTGGCCTTCTGAGTAGTAAATAACACTCCATATCCCTGCACACGTCCCCTTGGCATGGGGAGGCTGCAGGAGCGTTTGTACCAGCCCTGTTTCTCATTAAGGAGGGAGCAGGGTAGTGCCTTGGTTGGGGTTGGGCTGGGCTGTGCACCCTCTGGGGGCTCTCTCTGTTCCTGATGGGGAGCAGGTGTGGAACAAATCCACTACAAAGCCACGGGAACCCCCGTTACAAATTTCAAACTTGTAAAATGTCAGCTCAGAGGCTTGCCTGGGACGTCACCCTGCCTGTCTGTTCACCTCACAGGCAGTTTTTACATTTATTTATTAGTTTCAGTCAGTCACCTGATCCTGAGTGGAACTGTGGCCTAGGGCAAAAATGAAGCAAAATATTTTTGTAAGATGCTTCATCATGGAAGTTTTGCTGCTGATCATGTGTACCATGCTGTCTTTGGGAAGCTGCTCTGAGCTCTGGAGGCAGCTGACAACCTGCATTTAAGGGATGTCCCCCAGCCTCTGCCCCCACCAGCCTGCTATTAACTCGGTTAAAATGTATATGACCATAGAATAAGCATGGAGCATGGATGAGTAGGAGAGAGGGAGGACCTTGGGGCCAGGCAGTTTACAAACAGGCATCACAGCCACTCTGTCCTTTGCCCCCTCTTACATTTCTTATTACAGTACATTAAAACCCTTTGCTCTGTCAAATTGACAAAGGCAGCTATAAAAGGGGTCCTTTCTAATACACAGTAATATAAACTATGTTTGTACACTTACCACATAATCCCTAATTACTTCCATACTTTTATGTGTGGAGAGCTTTGACGCTTGCATTGCTGGATACTTAGTGAATGAAATAAAAATCAGAAATTATTTCTGTATAAGTATGGGGTGGTATGTGAATTAGCTTCTAGGCTGGCGACAGAGCTCACATTTCAGAATAAATATACTAAGTGTCATTGATACCCTAAGTGTCAGATAAAAATCTATGACACCAACAAAACTCTCATATGACCCTGACATTCCTCCAGTACTTAAAGTAATTACCATACTATTTAATAACAATGTTTATAAAATTGCTTTTTCATTGGCTATCTTCTATGTCATACCTATGTCAATAATCCCCAGTGAATGCCTGCATGTGACTTTTAACCCTTCTTTACAAATAATTTCCATTTCATAATAGCAAGAAGATTCTTTAGGCAGTTGCTAATGGAGTCCTCCCATGAAGGCTGCATCACTTACTTTTTGGTTTGCCTGCATGGTAGAGGGCACAGTTTCCCCTCCTCTCCAAAGGGCTGCACAACTGCCTCCATCTCAGTCCACACAGGAATCCCTGAAATATAAAAATAATTGTGCTTGTTATAATTTTCAGGAACTCTCTCTGTCTAATAATCAATGCAGTCACATGGAAATGACCTGAAGATTTTAATGGTTTCTCTGTTATTTTTGACCACAGTAGGTTATCACACTTTGGGCATTATAGGGGGATTTTTTTTGGTGTTTTCTCTTTCCCTCTCTACTTCTGCTTTTTAAAGTTGGGAGAGACCTGAGTGAAGCAGGGTAAACACAGCCTTAAAGCTGTGGTGACATGGAGATGGTAAGGAGGTGTCCATGCTGTCTAGAGCTGTGAAGCTTGCCCAACAGTATTATCCAACAGGGCTTAAAAGTTCTCAAAGTGTCTTCTGGACATTGCCTATTCACCTCACTTTAGAGTGATTCCATTATCAGAAACAGCTTCCACCAAATGCAGTGGAGTAGATGGACTTGTCTTTGATTCTTGGTTACTGAACAGACAAATGGAGAGAGCTGGACGTGCCTAAAAAGTTATGAAGTGCCCACTAGCAGCTCTGCACCTTGGTTGCAGATTCCTGCTAGAATTCATCTTCCCAAACACCATAAAATCAAAACAACACCAGGTGTGATCCTGTTCACACTGTTTGTTTCCCTAAAGCTGCAGAATTCTCAGCACCTGAGCATCTCTTTTCTGCCTTGGAAAACTTAAGAATAACCACTCCTATAATGTTTTTTTTTCAGAGAGAGACAGCTGTGTTATCAGTGTGTGTATGTCAGAGACTGTTTTGTGACTTGACCACATGTCAGACCCAAGATAGAGATCCTGGTAAAACTTATGGCTGTACCTGGCCTGCAGCTGTGCAAACCTAGAGATTTTCTGGTGGGGAAATGTGTGGCAGATGAAAGGCTGACTGAAGGTATACCTAAGGTGGAAGTCTTTGATCCCATGGAGGCCTGGCACCAGCAGAGAGGTATCCTGTCAGGAGAATCTGCCTTATTTTAATGCTGGCCCTACTGGGTGCTAAATACCAGAAGCATCTCCCTCCTTGGGAGAGCGTGCTCTGTAAAAAGCCTCACCAAATTTTGTGCATGTGCTGTGTATGACAAAATCTGTGCAGAATATCAGACCTTCCAGAGAAAGACACCCCACTTCTCTCCTTTCAACTGAAATATATACAGGCATCAATAAGGATTGTAGCTTTAAAGCTGGTGTAGAAAAGCTTGGAAGATCAAAGTTTGGTGTGTGCATGGTAATGTTTCGAGAGTGGTATTTTTAGCAACCATCCCCCAGCACTTGGAAGGAAAGGCAGGCTGTGCTGCACATGTAGACATGGCAAGGAGAACTTTGTTTTCCATGTAAGAGTCTCCTAAGTGCATGCTGAAAGATGATGAATATCAAGAATAGCTGAGTGGTAGCACATGAAGAGAGAAGAAAGCGAGCAAGCCAACGTCAAAAGAAGATAGGCCAAGTTTTAGCTCTTTACTTGCTTCAGTGTGCAACCTTGACCTCCTGCTAATAGATTTTATTTCTGGAATATGCATGTGCTTGCAGATTTGCTCCAAAACATGATGGGTCTCATGATTCACACCGACTCTGTTTACATTTCCCAGTAGATATGTTTTGTTTGTTCATACAGGCAAGTACTTCTGATCCTCTTCTGGAAATTGGAGTAGTTGATGAAGCTTTTTCCTCTTCTCGGTTAACTGTTCCCCTAGATTGTCTCCTATTAATATGCCATGATGTGTTGATGTAAAACACTTTAATATTTCCATATGTAATAGAAGGTCAGGGATAGTATTCTTTCATTACCAAGAGTCATATATCAAGTACATCACAGGAAATTCTTATGCTTTAGCAAAATAGGAAGGCAAATATATCTATTACAGGTTATCTGTCAAATTAGCTTGACCCTTTGCTCAGAGTATCAGGTTTTTCCATTTGAGAATGTATACAGTAGCTCAATGCAACACCTTTTGTGTATTTTTTGTGAGGAGGGGAGGGTGGTGATGCTGAGATTTTACTGAACTGGCTGCTTTCTTTGCTCTGCCTTGACAATCACTGAAAGATGAAGGTTTCTTTCCCTCCCCTAACTGAAGTGTTTTCCCTCTCTCAGCACTTAAGAATTCTGTGTTAAAAACCCTCATTCCCTGCTGCTTCCCTTCTCTTGCATAGCTCTGACTTTCCACACAAAGCAAGCAAAACCCACTTGATACCAAACATTAGTCCCCCTCGTGCTGTAGCCAGCACCTTCCTTTTACAACTTATAAATAAGATTTCTGAGAAGTTACAATTATCTCTGTATCTATCACTCAATCATCAAACAGGCTGAAGTTACAGAAATCCAGCCACCTCTGCAAGAGGAGGATGCTACAGCTGTGACATAATTACATTATCAACTTAATTAAGGAAGTGAGTGAAATGAAAGAGAAAACAAAACAGCCGAAGAGAAGGCTAGAGGTGGGAAGGAAAGGTGGGATGGGTAGCATGCAGAGGATGTGTTAAATTTAGCTCTAAGTGGTTTAAAAAAGGCTCTAATGTATCATAAAAATCCCTGGGTTTTCATCCTGTGCTCCTGGGTTTCTGAGAGGCTTCTGGGAGGGCAGGGGCTGGGGTGGGATGAGGGGACCCCCAGAAGGGGCTGCTGCCATGCACCCCCTCAGCCTCCCTGGCCACGGCCAGTGGAACCAGAAAAACCACACAAAGGATGTGCCACTTAAATGTGTTCACTTGTCAGGCCTTGGGCAAATCTGGTTTTGCAGAATAAAGGCTCAGCCCCGTTATCCTCGTGAGCTGAAACCCCCCATTAACTTCTGTAGGAGTTTTGGGCACATGAGAGCTGAAGGTTCAAGCTCCTAATCTGATTATTCTCACACAAATATATTAATTGTAGAAAACCAACAATGCTTTTCCTAGACAGGATAACAAAAGCAGATCACTGCTCAAAGTATGTCCTTTTTCTTCTGCTTTCAAATCCTATGTACTTTTCAGTATCAAAAAAAGATAAGAAAAAAAGTCATCAAATCTTTTATTTGATTTCAGTGTACAACTATGCTCAGTTTAAATGTCACCCATATGCAGAACAGTGGTTGCACCAGAGCAATCATGGCAAGATGTCTAAAGGGGTGTCAGCAAATTGGACAGGGTATAATTTTAGTCAATGTGTTCTTGTCTTATTTTAGTTCAACATCATTTCCCAGTTGCAATTCTTTTGAGTGACATGTGGAATGCAAAACAACATAAAAGGTCTGCCCTGAGGCAGATATGTGTCCATGTAGGACTTTAATTATTCTTTTTGAATAATGTGTAATATGCAAGCCCAATTTCTTGCATAAAAGTGATGAAAAAAGTGTGTATCACCTGTATAAGTGTTTTTATGATAGACCTCATATTTTTAGAAGCACTGAATTTGGAAAAGGTCCTTATTAGTCCAAGTACTCTGGATTTTTCAGGCAACATTTGGGAGAGAAAGCAATTCCTCCCGTGGTGTTTTGCAGTGACATTGTTTTGTTTTGTTTTGTTTTTTAAAGGCATTCTTTTGTTCATTCAACTGCTGTGTGCTTAAATAGCACTTCCATCACAGGTATAGAGTGCTATAGCTGTAAGATTTTATACACATGTATTCTTTGACTCTGCTGCCTAATACCTGTAAGCTGATCCTGCTCTTATTTACATCACTTTTATACCAGTGTGACTCCAGAGGCTTCATGGAAGCGAGTTCTGAGCAAAATCAGTCAGATCTTTTCCTTCTAAGAACTAATATTAAACTGGCTCTTTAGATAGCACTTGGTGTATCATTTTAGATTAGCTGATAAAAAATAATGAAAGAGATGTGTGAATGGAAATGTAGATCGTAATGATGAAATATGTTTTTAATATTTTAAAAAAAAGAAGCCAATGTGAAAGCAAATTAAGGGTGTTGCTGCACTTTTGCTACAGACTGTGGGTCTGATTCCTGAGTTCTGTGAGCAGCTTTTGACCTGACAGGAAATTTCCTCCTGGGTACTTAGGGAAGGGTGTATTGGATAGTCAGTAAAGGTCTAGGTGTGCTCATACCTGCAGGAAGGAGAAGGCATGAGGATTTGGGACTGTTGGTTTATGGACAACTGATAAAGATTAAATTTGACTACAGAGTCCTCTATCTCCTTTGATGACTGCTTTCTCAAAGTTCCTTCTAGACTTCTTTTAAAAATTAAATAAATAAATACCCAAACATAAGTGTTTAGATAGTAAAGTACAAAAAGAAAAAAATCGGAGGGCACTTTTGGCTGAAATCACAGGAACTGAAGCAGAAGGAAGGGGTTTCTGGGTGCACCATTTTTGCTGCAGGTTGGACATTAAATAAGAACTTTTGTGTAGATAAAAACGTGAGCGTGGAGCTTGCTGGGTTTATCAGGATCTCAGCACAGCCCAGCAAAGTTTGGATTCCCCTCGTGTGCTGCCATCTCCCCCTTGGAGTAATCTTCTTGTTTATTTGGTCACTGCATGGCTCTGTTTTTGGAGTGATATTTTGGTTAGCATAAACTATTTGAAGACTGTTTGGAGAAAAGCACTAACTCATCCTGAAATCAGTGGGATAAAAAGCTCTTTGTTTATAACTGTTACTAGTTTAATCATTTAGATGAGACGAACTTGCACTTCTAGCCCTGAGTGTGCTCTGATTTCCCTGCAAACATGTGTTGTGGGATTTGCATTGTCTGCAGTGGGAGCCGCACAGAGGGGAAGGAAATATTTTCCCCATCTCTTTTTTTTTTATTATTATACTTTATTCCCTCAATTTACCCCATTAAAAAAAACCACGTAAGTAGAGGAGCTGCTGGATTTTTTAACGATGAAAAAAAATATATCAAATTATCCCGCTGCATAAGAAAAGGTGCAGAAGAGAAACCCAGAAAGCAGCAGCTGGGATCAGGTTTCATTCAGATGATCAGAACCAGCGTTGTCGCAGCAAGTTCAGTGTTGTCCCCAAGTGTCTGTCCGTGTGATGTCCGGGAGCTGGGCTGGCCAGGAGCCCGCTGGCTGGCAGTGACCTTGTGCTAACTGTCTGTCAAAAACGGGCGCTCACCATTCAGTGGGATGAAAAATAAGCATTTGGTGCCTTTCTTTAGAAACATAATAGACAGCTTCACTTTCACACCTCCTAATAGCCTTTTTTAAAAATAGTTTCTCTAGCAGGATGCTTTTTTAGCGCTTGGAGATTTACATGTCTACAGCTTCCAGAATTTATTAGGATTCCTTGCGAATTGTATATGCTTTTTAATCTTAAATTTCCTGATGCCACACTGTGACGCTGCCAGTTTAGCAGCTCCAGCTGTTGTGAGTCATGAGGGTAGGCTGTGGTGGTGACTGGATCACAGAGACAGGGAAATTTGTCAAGTCCAAGCATTAACCCTTCGGAGCCAGCTCTTAAGCTCTACCTGTTTGCAAAAATAGCAACCACACTGTCCCTTTCCAGAAGGCAGTGCTGGCCTCAGCTCCCTCGGTTTGCCAGTCTTAACTGGGCTCTTTTGCTGGCAGTGGCTGGTCAGGAAAGCCCATGTGGTTTATTGGGTGTATTTGGTTTTGCCAATCACCCTGTAGCTGCACAGGGCAAGGGCAGAGCAACTTCTCCCACTGCAGCCCCCAGGCCTTCAAATTCCTCTTGCCTTTCAGGAAAGGAGTGTCTTTTTTACAGGATCCCACTGTTATTCACTGGAAAGACGGGAACAATTTTAAGCTTCCAGGTCTGTATAAGCTCTATTGAGAGTGGAAATTAGTTGAGGCTCCCTGTGGTGTATGTGACTATGGAAGCTACAATGCTCATTTGTCCTGCTGAGCGGTTCTTGTATGTGCTTTACTGGCTGCAGAAGTTTTTTTTTTTTTCTTTATTTTTAAGTTGTTTTTTTTTTTTTTTTTTAGGGTTGCAAAGATCTCCAGTGGAGAGTGATGTGGCAGAACTGAGAGTTCAAGCTAACCCTCAGTCATGTGGCATATTCTTCCAGAGTTAGGTTAGGAAGGTTTAGATGTATGCTGAGTTAATGCAGTTGTGGAATAAATTAACTATCTGTTGCAGCCAAGAATCATGAGTCTGCATTTCAGGGCAGTTTCTTGCAATGGAGAGGGGGGAAGAAAATAGGAAAAATGATTGGGGATTTAAAATAGCAAATAGGTAGGGGGGATTTAAAATTAGGCACATGCAGACTTTTTTTTTTTTTTTTTTTTAACTGGATTAATGGTGCTCTGTCTCTTTGATTGAGGACAGGATAAGCCAGAGCAGACTTCTTCATTTCTCACCCCATCAGTGGATCCAGGCAGGTGAGGGAGCCCTGCCTGCTCACCTGAGCCCTGACCCACTGACCACCTCTCCTGGCCCCAGAGGATGTTCTGTCTGTGCCTGCAGCACAAGGACTCCACCAGGAGCCACCAGCCCACAGCCAGGTCCTGCTGCCATCACAGGGATGAATTTGTTTTCTAAAACCTGCCTCCAACCTGTGGGCACTGCCCTGCTCGAGGCTGGGGCACCGGGGGCTCCCCGTGGGCTGCAGGCTGTCAGAACAAAGCCCTGAATTTTGACTCCCTCTTGAGTGTCGTTTAAAGCCTCAAACCAGCCAAAAGATCTCACACCCTCACCCTCTCCACCACTCTGGATACAGAAATAGTCAGATCTTTTTGTTCATGATTAACTGACTCATGCTTGGAAATCATCAATTTAAAACCCATTTCAGGCAAAGTTACTGGAATGTTCTTTGCATGGACGTATCAGGATATTTAAATTATAAAAGTCTCCAATAGGTGCTGAGAATATCCTTAATAAGGATATTCTGAAGATATAGTAATATATTCCTTTCTGAAGATATAGTAAATTTGGTGCTAATTACTGTTATTTGCATCCCCCTCCCCCTCCAGAAAGGGTTTCTGAGAAGTAGAAAGAAATTTGGATACATAATGTGCTCTGACAGCTCCTACAGTGTGATGGGGAGGGACAATTTGAGACTGTCACAGGGCTATGCTCAGCTTCATAGAGATGGGATTTCTCTACATGCTAAAGTATGAGGAAGGCTAAATAACTCACAGGTGTCAACGGCACCAAAGAATTATGTGTGTCTGACCTATGAGAGAATAAATCTCATTTCCTGCTTATATCCATGAGACATCCCTTTAAGTGTAATAAAAATGTATCATCCCCCCCCCAATTATCTTTTACAATTTTCTCAAATTTATAAAAACAAGATTTTCCAATTTTTAAATATTTTTTTTTTACTGGTAGATTGTGCTCTTTAGTATCATTTTACATAATTTAATACAATTTGTTCCATCCATTGGTTTTCATGGAGATACAAGCTGTTCGTTTGTGAGAAAGCTGGCATAGGCACGAACGTTGGCAAAGAGTCACCTCCAGGAGTTTATTCAGATTTCAAAGTTGCATGGGGGCACCGGCCATTTTGAAGGAGATAAATGCTAAGGTGGCTTCTTTCTTTATTTTCACTAATATTTATTTGATATTTTTATTTTTAACGTAGTGTTGACAGCCTCTCCCTCCTCCCCCTTCCTCAGTCCTTGGCAAAGTGAGTCATTGTTATTTTGTCAGCTGAATCGTGGTCACAGAAAATAATCTAAACTTAAAAGAGCGGCTTTCTCTGAAACGTGTGTTATTGAATGAAAAGAACACAGGTGTTTCTTAATTATTTGCGCAGAAGGAAAAAGTGGTGCTGAGCGGATGAGCTGTAATGATTAACACGCTGAGGAGGAGAGGCCACAGCGAGTGAGATTCTCCTGTCTTGCCTCCCTGCCACCCTTTCTGCCTCCTCCTGAGTGCCACAGAGGGGACTGCCCCCCAGAAAGGGCCTGTTTGGCTGTTGAATGGCAAATAAAGCATCCCCATGGCTGGGATGGGGTAAGGAATTTAGTGAAGCCTCTTCCTGTGCACATTTCTGATAGAAGGGGTGGCAGTTCCCTCTGTGAGCCTTCTCAGACAGGGTCTGTACATCCCTGCCTGGAGGCACCAAACCTCCTGATCATGGTTTGCCACCACCAGGAAGATGAAAGAGGGAGCTTTTGGGCTCAGCAGCCATGAGGGTAATGTGCCACCACCTTACATCACTCCTAACCTCAGCTCTGTGCTTCCATTGCAGCACATTAGGTATTTTATACTGCAATAACCAGGCAAATATTTCTTATGCTGGTGTAGAGGCAGGTTTGTGGAGGCTGGCAGCATGAATATGAAGTTGTGTTTCTGAATGAGGACCTGAGCTCGCTGCCTTGCAGGTGCATGGGGATTGTGTCAGCTGGATGCTGTATTTGGGCGCTTGGTGACATGTTTCCATCTTTGCCATATGTTTCTGTAGTGCTCAGGTGTGGAAGAACCGTTTTGATGGCTGGTGGTGCCCTCAGAGACCATTGCCCTCCATCCTGTGTGCCCTCAGAAATACTAGGAAGGAATTATGAAGAATAAAATACTAAACCAAAAGGACTCAGGGCAGTGGAGCTGGCAGGGTGCAGTGATCAGAGTGGGAGGTTAGCCAAGATGCTCAGCTGAAGCCACCTCCTCCTGAGAAATGTGATGAACACAGATTTTTAATGATTTCAGGTCACTGGTTACCCACGGTTTACACCAGCACTGTAACCCTCTGCCTCAGTGCTCTGATGGGGACAGCAGGGCGGGAATGCTCGTGGCTGTCATTGGAGGTGCCCTGTCCCCTGTCCCAACCAGAATCATGTTTTGACAGTGCCAGATCAGATGGTCCTGAGGCAGGATCAGGCATCCCATTACACAAATGCTGCTCAAGTCATTGAGGGTGATTACTCAGCTGAAATTTGTCTGGTTACTCATCAGAGTGAAGTAGAGTCAAATTCTCAAATTTGTACTCTGTTGTGTGAAGCTGAAATGCTGTTTCTCAAAACCTTGCCACTGAACAGAATGAGCCTTTTGATTTTTCCTTTGTAATGTGGTTTGTTTTTTTTTTCCCAGCAAACTTTGGCACTTCTGACTGTTGTAGGGAAGCATTCCTACATTCCTACAAGCGTCAGTCCCAGCCCCGGAGAAAAAGCATATATTGATTTCTACATGTACTAAATGATGCATCAGTGCAAAGCCTCCTATGGAGGAACTCCAAGGTGGAAAACCTCAAGAAAATCCTGTATTTTAAACAGCAGGTCCCTATTCTGCATGGTGGTAATATATACAGAATTTTTTCCCACTCTCCTGAACCCCATTTCAATGAGTCTTGCTGCTGATATTGAAGCACCAGGCTGATTCTGGAACTCACCTCCCAAATCCGGTGCAGAGTGTGCTGTGTCTCGGTGGCCCTGTTGATCTGATGCCTTGTGCAGTCAGGGAAGTTTTCTTTTTTTCTGTCTCCTGGTTTTGGTGCTTTTTGTAACCCTATCAAAGCAACCATGAGCCTTGTTCTCTCCTCTCCCTGGCCATCTGCTTGAAGCATCTGGTAATCAGGTGCAAGCCCCCACATCCAGAGCATTCATGCTTAAATTTGCAGCTACCTTGCCACCCACATTGGCTTTTGTTATACTGCCAAGATGTACCTCTTTGTGTACTCGATATGAGAGAGGCTTAAATTCCACCATCAGCCTACTGAAATTGTGATGGGCCAGGGTGACATTATCACCTTTGAACATAGATATGTATCAGCCTTCTCCCATTTTTCTCTGCTAGAGTCTCCAGCTAATCTCTGCTCCAATTGCTCATCATACCCAAGCCATGTGTGTGCTGCAGAGGTACAGCTCCAAGTTGCAAATAATTCCTCAAAGAAATATCTCAGTCTAAAACATGATGATGTTTAATGTGCACTTGTCATTTCTGGGATTCTTCTTATATCCCTTTTTCCATCTGAGTAATCTCTGTGTATGTGTCTCCATATAAGAGACAAATAGAGTCATTGTTCTGCTCCATATTTTAATTCCATATCTGTATTTTAGGGACATTGCTGCCTTCCCAACAGACTGACTAAGTATTACAAACTGCCAAATTTAGGCTTTTGGAAGTGGCTGCTACTGAAATTGCCCATTGAATTTAAAAGCAGACAAATAATTTCGTCAAAAACACAAAAGCCAATGACCTTGAGCACTATCCCCTGTCCCTTACAAAAGGATCCCTAAAGAAGAAAAGCCTCACTGCCGCTGATTTGTATTTCTGCAGCCCTAGATTAGAAAAGAGAAAAACATCTTGACTTCTGATTTTCTACCGCATCAAAAATTGCATGTGTGGTTGATCTGTTAGAGTGGAAAAATCAAACTGAAGCACCTGGTTGTGGAAGGGCATGGACACGTAAGATATTTGCTATCTCCTGTTTGGATGGAAAGAGTGCCCATCTGTTTGAGTAGGACTGTTTTAATGACACAATAAGAGCTGCAGACAAAAGTCCCAGGGTGAGGTGGTCCCTGGGCTTGCAGCTGCCCCTCCTGGTGCTGGGTTTGGAGAGGCTCCATTCCCATGGCAGCACCTCACAGTCCAGGCAGAGCCTCCCAGGGCGGGTCAGCTTTTCCTGGCCTCTGGAAATCACCTGTGCCAGGTGTGACACATGCCTTGGGAGTCCTCAGTGGGGTCTGCCCAGCCCAAACTCGGACTTGCTCCCCACCACAGGCACACCAGCAGCAGGGCAATGTCTAAAATTGGGTGGTGCACGTTTTAGCAAGTATCACATAGCATTGGTTTGCTGGTCCTGAGGCACTGGCGGTGTCAGCTAATGAGAAATGTAGTCAGGAGAATGGCAGCAAAAAAGAACGATTCCAGAATGGTTCTATAAATCAATCATAGAAGTATTTTCCTGTAGCTGAGACCAGATTCATATGTAGAAGGGAGATGGTAAAACACCAACTAAAATCAGCAACTCTTTCAGTACCTACTGCAATTAATGCCATTTTTATGTTTTTGGTACATGCACCAATATTTTTTTTCTTCCCAGACTGCTTATTCACTGTTGGCATTTCCATTACACCTTTTTTTAATGTGATATTAAAAAAAAACAAAAACAAAAAAAACCCCATAGAAATCGCTATTATGCCACCTTTTTTTTTTTTTTTTTTTTTAAGTTTAAAATTTATTAAGAAACATTCATTAACATAACTGCTTAGGAAGTTATAAACAATTTTTTTTTGGTGGGGATTGTTTTTCAGCAATTGAAAGCAAAGCTAAAAGGTGAAGAAGAAATCTGCAGCATGTTTGTTTAAAACATGCAATATTTCACCAACTCCTCAGAATTATTTCAAAGATAATAAAACTGTGATTGTTATTTTTCAAACCTATTTGGTCTAGGTTTTTTCAGGCTTTTTTCATTATGTGACTATTCCCTGACCCTCAAAATATGAACTTCAAGCAGATATTTGTGCACGTGAGCAGGACACGTTGCATCCATGTGTGATTCCTCAAGTTTGGCACAGTGTCACCACGTGTTCTACAGTCTGTAAGCACCTGCCCTTATAGATCACCCCGATATTGCTGTGTGGGATTTTCACAGGCTATAAGAAAAGACAGTAAATGCATTAAATATGGCTTCACAGAATTTTTTCACAGAAAGCGCTCGAAAGCCTTTATAGATTATTGCAAAAGGCAGAAATTAATCCAGAGGGAATTTTCCACAAATGGGTAAAAAAGAGGAGTGTTTAGAAGAGGCCTTATTGGCTTGAGTCATGAAGCTGGCTCTCTGCGAGTGCTGTGCTGTAAGTTTAGTGGGAAAAGTTTGACAGCAATTTAATTTTCATTGACAAATACTGTCATAATATTGAGGGAAACTGTATCAACAGTAGTGGTCGATGCTCAACCAGTCATATGGACTGGACGAGCTTACCATATGCTTAACTACAAACTTCTCTTGGAAAGCTCCTTTAGAACACTTGACAAGCTTAAGATACTAGTCAGTAATGAGCTTGAACAGAACATGTGAAGTTTTACATTTTGTACAGAAAATGGATTAGTGTTGATGTGTTTCCTGTACAGAAGAGATTTGTATGCTGGTATCTGTGCAGCTACAATGCCTGCGTGCATTTCCATAGCCTGAGGTTCACCCAGTCAAAGGAAATTTAAAAGTGAAAATGGAAAAAAAAAAAAAAAAAAAGAAAACCAAACATAATTTATTTCTTCTGCACAGCATTAAGGTGAGAATCTTTTCATTTATGTTACACATAGAGTGTTTGAATTTGCAGTTTCTGGTAGTAATGGGAATGCCAAAAACCACAAACCGAGGCAACCCCCCATATTAGCATGATAATTATTACAGCAGGTGATAGGTCCAGGCTTTCATTAATGTGCAGTATTACTACCTTCTCCTTGCAATGAACCTTTTAGTCTGATCACTGCCTTTAGCATTTTTTACTGTGATTTCTGTCTATAATTTCACACAGTCTCTGAGCATCTGAGCTGGTGTCTACCTCCCTGATGACAGGATCAAATCAGGTATCCAAAGATGCAAATGCTTTGTCTTGCATCTCAATGTGCTTTGGTTTTGTTTTGTTGCTCTTGGGCGGGTTGTTTTGAGGGGGGCAGGTTCTGATTGTAAGACTCCAAAATTAAGGAGTCCTGGTGTAAATGTGTCCTGTTTTTCCCCCTCATCCCCTTGGCACATGGATTTTGCCTCCTATGCATTTCGTCTTTTTTTTTTTTTCTTTTTTCTAATGCATTTTTTCACTCATAGACACATATATGTGTATCTATATAAACATGCTTGTGTGCATTTAACGGATTTTTGACTGTGGCCAAATACTGTGCCAGGTTAGAGACACAGCTAGATAATTCAAACAGAAGTCTGACCTGATTCTGTCTTAATTTGCTATGTTTTGTTATCATTGAGCCATTTGTAATTTAGTTACATGTAGAGTAGTTCAGTGATGAGCAAGTTTTAACAATATGGAAGGCATAATGTATGCTTACATGAAAAGCATATACAGCCTTTCATTGCACTTTGTACTTGGGAATCATTCTCTTTTTTTTCAGTTTTGCTGTGCCTTCGTCCCTGAAAAGTAGCTCTCCTCATTAGAAAGAATTTAAAAAATAGCTTTAGAAGTATGAACAGAAATTAGCAGTTTCTATGCACAGATCAGCTGTGGCATATTTTCTTAGTGTAAATATGTTGGAAACTGCTTTAATTTCCACGATTTGCTATTTTAAAGGTAGTCTTGTAGAGCAAAGGTAGAATTTCTGACTTGTATCCCTTTGCCCCTTTTTAAATCACATGTGACTCCTGAAATGGCACTTTTACAGAATAGATGGGAAATCAAGTTCAGTTTTTTTGCTGGCACATTGGTTAAACCTCCTGCCATCAAGAATAGTAACTGCCCTTTATTTTCCAAGCAAAGGGAATGGATGATCCCCTCAATTCTCCCATCACTGTTTTCACCCCTCTATTTCACTATTAAATTTTATTCCTTGTCTGAAAGCAGGATTTAGACTGCTTGGCCTCGAATTAGCTGGGTCTAGATAGTACCATCTGCCGAATGCTCAACAGCTATTAAGATTCTTAGATTTTTAGCGTGTTTTTTTAATGTAGTCATCTGACAAAGAAAAAAAAGCAAAAACGGCGTCCAGCATTATTTATTTTATCAGCCTGGCAAATGAAGTATATTGGCATGAGTGCATTCCTTGTAGTAAGTGCCTTAGAGTACAAGTGTAAAGATGGCATTGAAGCTTGCCATGAGATCCTGTTTTATTAACAGACATGCAAACCCACCTGCCATGGGCCAGAAATGTTAAAAAATCATAACTTGGTGTGAGATGGCCAAACCAGGAGCTGTTGTAATGGTGTGCTGACCATGGTCTCCTGGTGTGGCATATCACTTGCCTGCTTTATCTTGGACATACTCATTATCTCTGAGTATTGCATCCTTCACCTCTACCAGAGCACTATTTTAACAGGAAAGAGGCAAAAGCTCCTTAAAGAAGTGAGAATGCTGCAGGTGCCTGTGGGTGCCAGCCCTGCTGCTGGTCCCTGCTCTCAGCACCCATCCTGCCCGAGCCAAACCTCAGCCCCACACTGCAGCCTTGCCTTACTGACACCTCCCATTTCACTCAATGCTGCCCTAATCAACAACGTGGCACGGCAGAAAAATTCCCACTATTCTCCTTTGTCCGCCTCTAATGCTGGAGCAGTTTTTCCAAAGAAACCCGCAGGACCTTGCTCTACAATGCTGCCAACCTGGTGTGTCACCACCAGGTTTTTATTCATCCTGCATGAAGAGAAGCATTTATCAGCTGGTTTTGAAGCCTCATTTTGCATTTAAAAGTGCAATAATTGGACCAAAGACAATGCTGTTATATGCTTTTAAAAAAACCCCAAACAACCAAGTGAAGATGATCTTACATGGGGGGCTAAGTGACTGTGGGAATTTGCTTTTAGATGGAACGAATCCAAACACTATCGTCATGATCTGGGCTGTTTTGGGTGCTTTTCAAGCATTTATTTGCATTGATATGATCAAACACCCGGTTCAGAATGGCTGCTTTAAACTCGACAAAACGAACGCAGGGATTCACCCAGGGCGAATCCAAAATTGTGTCTGGAGCTTTGTGCCTCCTTTTTAACAAGACCTTTTCTGTGTTTACTTTTTAAATGATGACACCATACCGGGGGTTGTCGTTCAACAGATTGTTGGTTCTTTTAACAATTTGTTCAATGGAGGAGGAGGAGGAGGGAGTAGAGGCAGCTATATTTGTAACTACTGTTGTTCAGTAGAATAATTGATTTTTCCAGTTTGGCAACCAATCCCCATTTTCTGCTGCTTTACTATTCCCTCCCTCCCCTTCACGTCTTCAACAAAAAGACACTTTTCCCTTCCAACTCTTAATAGCAATTTGTAGTCTCAGCTTTCTTGATTGAGGAAACTGGGTCCAAGAAGTAACTAGTGATTTTCTTGGTGCTGGTCCAGGTGGGGATGAGCAGCTTCCTCCAAAGTGCCCTGCTGTGTGAGCACCCCCAACTTTCTGCACTGTTAACACAGTTTGACTTCTTTGACACTACAGCCTTAGCAGTTGTTATTCAAGTTTTTTTTGTTTGTTAGTTCGTTCTTTGTTTTTTGGAGGGTTTTTTTTTTGGGGGGGGGGGGTGGGAGGTTGTGGGGGTTTTTTTGTTTGGGTTGGGTTTTTTTGCATTTTTTTAAATAGAAGTTTTATGGAAGGAAGCACAGAAGTATTGCACCCCCAGGGAAGATGTTTATGCTGCCCGTTTGTCACAGCAGACAATGCCTTGCTCTTTGAGCTGTGAGGCTCCATGCTTTGGTGATACCTGGTTTTGTCCAGGGGCAGTTACCAGCAGCAGTCTGCCAGGCAGCTGGGAGATGTCCTCTGGGTGCAGGGGAGTATTAATGCTTCTGTGCACTTCAATTATTTTTTTAAAAAAGCTTTTTGCTAAATCAAGGAAATTTTTATTATTATTATTATTTTTTTTATACCTGTTTCTCTACCAACAGAAGCTCTGTATTTCAAGGTTCTGATGAGCTATTCCTGAGGCAGAAATACCTTCTGGACTGGCAGTGCACAGTGCCAAATCCCCTTCTTTGGAACCACAATAAAAAGGCTGTTCAGCCCCTCACTCGAGGCACCCAGCAGTGTCTTACAGGGGTGAATGCAGCCAGCTTCTGCTGAACTTACTCCTTATCATCCTGTTAGCTTTTGGTGTTCAGGTTTAATGTCTCAAGGACTGTTGAGTGCCTTTTAAAAAAATTATTAATTTAATAATTATCCCAGCTGGAGGCAGCACTCCATATAATATGCTGGCTAGGATATATATTTTAACCTTTTTTTGGAGGTGGAAGGTGTTTCTCCTGATTCTTGACTTTCAATCCTGCAGCATCTGGGTGCTGGCCTGGGGTGTGTGGGAGGTTTGTGTCTCTGCTGTCAGAAACTTGTGCATCTATTTGCTGCCAAATTTTTAAAGCCCTTTTAACGTAAACACGTACAAATGTCTCCAAAAAAGGCCTTAAAACTCCAGTGCAGAACTACATTTGCATGTTAAACTTAAGAACATATTTAATATATTACCAGTAATTGATTTAATGCCTAAGTAAGACTAACTATGCATAAATTAGTAAAATACTTGCAAGAGAAGTGCAATAATTGCCTTTGAGTGAATGAAGTAGTTAAGGCTTCTATTTACTAGCTTTGTTAAGCATAAATGTCTAACATTTAGACTTCAGCAATTTCTTCAGCACCAGCTCTCGAACAGTATTCAAAAATATGACTGAATTTTGCAAGTTACTGTAATTTGAGGCTTTTTCCAAAGCTTCTAAAGTCAGACAAAGTAATTAAAAAAAAAAAAGTCCTTTATTTTCCTCTCGTTTTTGATTATTGCAAATTGGGTATAATAATCTTGGTTAGCTTGAGTATTAGAAAGGTGAACACGCATCATTAACAATGGGATTTTATGAACATTTTTGTAATATTATGTAATATTTAAATTTATGTTGCTTTTTTTTTCAATTTTACATGTAGTAATTAATTTTGTCTTACTGACAGATGATTCTCAATGACTGATTTTCAAGAAAAAACCCAGACAGGTATTTTAACCCTTTGTTTTCATTCTAGACACCTCACATTCATGGGTCTGGTTGTAATTAAGGGGCTCTGCGCTGGGCTCGGTTGTGAATTAAAGTTTAGTGCTGTTTGTATGAGTTTCCATAGCTGTAGCTTCATGCTGTCCTTTTTCTGGCTGGGTGGTGGGAGTGTGGACAGAGATGTCTGCTTTGCTCTGAGCAAAATATCCTCATGCCATGCATTGCCCAAACCCCCCTCTCCTGATTTTTGGGTAACCCATGAAGGAATGTGCTGGCAGGCAGTGAGATCCCCACCTTTCCTCTCCATCCTGCAAGAGACTCTGAATCCACCTCATGTCCCAGCACGAAGGGGGATGTTGGTAATGTTTAGGTGCAGAATGGGAAAGAAATAATGTTCATCTCCCGTTGGGAATGGATGTGATTTTTCCAAGGAGCAAGGGAGGGAAGGGCAGATAGGGGCAGCCAGGACACAGCACCTGTAACACAGAGCCCTTGTCCTGCTGCTTGAGTGTGGTGACCTGACTTCTGTCTCCTCCTTCACCCTCCCTTTCCTTGCTATTGATCCCCCTCTTTGTCTTGCTATCTGTGCATTTCCAGTATTTATCACACCGTGCTTGCAGAGGGTGACAGTGTCACATCTCTTGGGACTTCCACTACAAATCACTGTTTTTAAGGCTATACCCTGAAGGTGTAGCCCTGAAGACACTCAAGAATAAAAGTGCACTATGAGATAGGCAGTAAGGGCTGTCCTGTGAGTGTAGATACCAGTCTGCCACTTGCACTGTGGCTGTACTGTTGCACGTAAATCCCATTTGTTTCTGTGGTAGTTGGAGCAACAGAATTTCTGGCCTCCCATTTCTAGTAACTTCATGCTGGATTTTTAAGGCAGAAACATTATCAAGAGTATTCCCTTATGGCCCTTTTTCAGGATGTATTTTTTGCTTGGGAAATAATAAACCTCCCCACCAAAGCAGTTGAAGTGAGTTGGGTATGAGGGCAGACTGCAGAGGCTGCTGGCCAGTGGGGCGTCTCAGCAGCTCAAATGTGGGGTGGTTCTTTATGCATCCTCTGGCACCTCTCAATTACCTTTCATATGTTATGTGCACGAACATTTGCAGATTTGAGTAGTCTTACATTTTTTCCTGGCCCATGATACAAATTAACAGTCTTTATTTTATAATATTTCATTTGAATAGCAGCTCTCATAGTTTTAAAGTACTGAAGGATGAAAAGTCAGGAACATAATTGCTCTGTTTGGCTTTTGTTCTGAGTGAGTCACGGTGTAATATTTTTCCACAGGTTGCTAATGCTGCCCTGGGTTGTGCGTGACATTGACTATCATCTCTGTGTAAAGAAATTCCACTTAAATTCCATTAGTGCCTGCTTTTCCTTAGCTTCGGCTCGTGCCCGCCTGTTATTAGATGGGGCTGTAACTTGAGGCTATTTCAGCAGTGGTGTTATCCCTACCTGGGCTTCTAAGGAATACTGACCTGGTTTGGATTCTAACTAATTGGAATAATTTTGTCACTTGGCTTTTTGGATGCTCTGTAGCGGCCAAGTAATAAAGGTAGCCAAAGTTAGGGTATGGTACAGAAAATATTTCCTTGTTGTCCTGTTAATCAGTACAGTTAACCAGTTTGGAAATTCCAGAAACATCTCTGCTTCTTTTCATGCTGACATTAGGTTCTAGGCTTAAGATTTTGAGTTTAATTTCTCATTTTTCACCCTCCTGCCTCCACTGAGAAGAACGGCGAGCGTTGCCTGCCTTTTGTTCTTACCACTATGTCACTTGACATTTTTTCTGTGTTGAATCATATCCCATCACTTTCCCCGCTCACTAAAAGGCAGGCTGGATTTTTTTATTTATATATTGTCTCTTCATTCAAATTGTCTGCAGCTTCTCCTCCATTTCCTACTCTGAATAAATTTCATCCCGTTTCTGCAGGCTGCTGAAGCAGAGGCTGAATGAAGGGAGGCTGTGTGGTGGTGTTTGGGGCAGGCCAGCTCTCCCCTTGCAGGCTCTGCTCTGTGTTAGCATGCAGAGCACCGTGCCCTCTCACGCTGCCCGGGTCGTGATGCATTATTTAGCTCAGCCTCTCGTCAGAACTTACGGCGTTGTAGCCCGTTAGGGGATCATGTGGCACTACCTTTCAGAGAGCCCACGTAAATCATGGGCATGGAGTCCTCTGATTCTTTTTGAGGTTGTTTTTTTGTTTCTTGGTTTTTTGTTTCTTGGGTTTTTTTCCCCAAGGGGTGTTATTTTTTTTTTTCAAAATATTCTATTAGTTTTGTTACGTATGATCTCCCTTTTGTGAATCCATGCTGAATATCTTTAATTAAATCATAACTTTCCCTATTTTGTCCCTGATTAGTGTTTGCAATATCTTTCCCACTGCTGAAATCAGGCTGACTGGTGTTTAATTTCCTTGATCTTCCCTAGAGCTGCTGTTATATATAGGTGTCACATTAGTCCTCCCGTCCACAGCTACCTCCCCTGCTTCTGAAGATGTTCCACAGATATTTGCTAAAGTATCCCCTTGCTTCTGCCTCTTCCTTCCAGGTTCTGGCTGTCATCCCATCTGCAGTACTCTTTCACTCTTTAGCTGCTTGAAGAAGCGCATTTTCACAGCTTCAACTTTCCGATTTATTAATCTCTCTTGTCCCTGGTAGCTGCCCCCCGTGCTGGTGTTTGCAGCCTCCTCGGTGGCAGATCCCTGCTGGGTGCCTGCCTTGCTTGGTTGGTGTGTGTGCAGTGAAGGGTGGCCTTGTGCCATCCTCTCCATGTGCATCCCAGCCCCCGATAAACCCAGCAGTCCTGCTGATGTCATTGTGCTGCCCCCAGACCATCCTTCCCCTTCAGTCTCAGATCTTCTGCTTTGCTATTTTGGATTTCCCAAGGCAGACATCGCTTCTCTGACCCTTCATGTATTTTTGTCAGGCCGCATGTGTATTTTCTGCTGATATGAACTCATCTTTGAATAGTTGCCATTTCCGTATGGAGTTGTTTCCTCTGCTCCTTTATTCCATTCAGGGTCTGCTCCTCCTCTCATTGAAGTCAGCTGGGAGTTTTGCCATTGCCTTCCTCGAGAGCAGCAGTGAGCCTGCGATTCACTGACACTTCCAGCATGCTCTCAAAATTAACCCTGCTGAAATTGAACATCGATATTGAGCTTTATATTTTAGTTGTAAATCCAACCCTAACTCCTTGAATGCTGCTTCTGTTTGAAGAATGGCTACTATGAAGAAGTCCATTAATTTTAATGTAACTCTCCATGGTTAGATTTGGGTCATAACATTTCCACTGTCATGACTGCAAAAACAACATCAATACAAGACTCAGGTTTTCTGGATATTTCACCAGATGCACCAAAATCTGTTTGTCCTTCTTCCTGTCACTAGTCATACAAAACTTGCTCAAATAGTGTTTAAATCTTTGGGAAGAGAAAAAAAAATCTATGAAAACCAAGTACCGGATTTGGGGGTAGGAGGGTTTGGCTTTTAAGAGTAGGATGAACACTTTAACTTTTCCCTTGCAAATAATGCTGAGAGTCACATGCCTCTGTCCCCACAAACCATGGTGGAAATGAGCCCACAGGACCCGTGACTTCAACCAGAAAACTGCCACTCTGTCCTTAGCTCACCCCACTGTGAGGAAGGCTGGTACCACATATGGTATGTAAGCTCACACTCACTTCTCCGAGACCATGGAAACCCGAGCATGATGGAATACATCAGGGATGGAGTGGCAGCCTTGATTGCGAATATTTTTTGCTAAAGTCAGACACTGAATGTTACTGTAATGACATTTTATATCTCTCCTTCTATATTCTAGCTGAGAGAGCCACAGGTGTTCCACTGGAATTACTCACACATTTATAGAATTGGACATTCTGTCATTAAATGGACTTAAAACTAAAAAGCCTTTGTCTGCAAAAGGTGGCCAATAGAAAGGGACTTTGGATTATCTGATATCCCATAACTTAATCATATGGCTCTTAAGAGTAGGGCATAAGCAGCTGTGTCTCGCTAATATGCATGCAATATGTGTAAAGTGATATGCTTTAATTCTAAACTTGTTTTTAGCAGGAAGAAAAAAGCGTTTAGATGAGGAACATTAAGATTCAGCATTAACCATTTTTTTCCTCGGGGCAAAATTATTCATCACCTGATATTTATTAAGGCAACATTTTTATTTTATTGCTCTGTACTGTAAAGAGTCTTTCCAAACATTCTCAAAGTTGTGCAGGGAAGTTTTATAGGCAGACTTGCAGGCTGCATTTAAAGTGGTTTTCAAAATTTGAGAAAGATAGATAGATATTTTCCTTTTCCTAAATAGCAATGTTGTCAAATCTCATGCTGAAAGTAACAGTGATAAGCAGTCTTTTAATTTATTATTTAATTTTATTTTTTTTAATCCATCCTCCCACATTATATAAACTTGATTTCCGTATTGTAGCCTTAATTGTTAGTTTGTGTTGGTTTAATCTCTCTTATTTAAGTATGTTTGTTTTAATAATATTAAAAAAAACTAAGACAAAGAAACTGTAGATTAGAGACTTTATTTTCAGGGTAAAATGATACGGATAAGTGAGCGTCAACTGACCAGAAATTATTTGCTTCTGTCTGTTAGACACGTAATGGAGTCATTTAACTAGTCAAATTAGGAGCTGTAGAAATGCACCATGCTTCATTACTGAGTTCGAATGGGCACCATTTTACATTTACGTCAAAAATTATCTCATAGCAAATTAATGTTTTCATTGTGTGGGGAAGCGGGAGCTGTGCAGTATCAGCACCACCTAGAGGATGCGACACAGATGGCCTGGAGATGCTGGTCACAGAAAAACGGAGATGAACAGATTATCTCCAAAAGCAAAGTACCCCAAACAGGCTGCTGCCTTCCCCACATTAGCCCTCTAAGTTTTTGCTGCCTCATTCTCTCAAGCTGCTCCTGTCCCCATCAGCTCACACAAAGTTGTGTTCATGGCACAGATTGGGTCGAGTCTTCTGTAAAATCCTTCAGTGTTGGTACTACAGGTTGTATATTTTTAATGCAAAGAGATGCTGCTAGAAGTCAGAATATCACTTGAAAAATTCAGAGAATCTGGGCAAACAGGTAGAATTTCCAGGTGAGGTTACAGAGGAGATTTCACTTATCCTTGAAATTTCCTGAAAAGCCAAAAAGTCAAAAGGAAGTTATTTAGCAAATTGCATACTCCTTTGACAAATGGAAACAGCTAGTGCCTTCAAGTGTATAAAAAGAAACCATGAGGCAAAGGTGAGGTGCACAGAGTTTCAGCTTGAAAAAGTTGTGGCAGGGAATAACCATCATGCAGGAACTGCACAAGGTAACAGAGAATTAGTAACACTAATAAAAATTGGTCAGTGATAACTGTAGGCTGTATAAAGCACAGAATGGTTTCGGGTGGCTCAGTGTGTGCTTTCCCAAAGGGGTAGCTGTCACACAGGAGGAAATATCAAACGTAGAAATAAACTCTACCTGCTCTGTGACCATGTCTCACCCTGGCAGCTCTTCCAGCAGGGCCAGGGCATAGCAGGCACTCCTGGCATCAGACAGCCAGATGAGTCACAAGGCAGGAAATTTTCATGCCTAAGTGTTTTGTGATGAAAGACTGCAGAGGCTAAGTGCCTCTGGCAGCGTGGTTTAGTGTTTCAATACAACTCCTGGAATTCTGGAAGGGAAAAAAAAGTTAGAAGTGGTCAGTGAGGGCTGACTGTGTTGTGCTCCAGCAGGTCCTGCAGGCAGGGTCCCAAGTGGGGTTCAGTGGGGGCTGCTCTGGCTCTGTCAGTGCTCCCAGCTCCCACCAACCATGGCTTGGAAACCACAGCAGGGCAGGGAGCAAGGACTGAGCCCCATCACCCAGCCCAGCTTCTCTCCACCTGAGCCAAAAAGTGCTCCCCAGTAACTCCTTCAAGGAAAGGCTCTTCTGGCACGTGGAAACACACAGAATGCTGGGCAGAAATTTGCAGGATTTGAGCCTCAGATATGATTTGCATTAAAGATATGTTGTAAATTGACCAGAATATCTAAACATGTTTTCCAGTCTTATTAAATGTTGTGCATGCATAACTGTATAATTCTCCATATTAATATTCTTAGAAGACGTTCCCAGAACAAAACAAAAACATCCACAAAGTACTTTGACACAAAGAACAGGAGCTAGAGACAAAGATGAGCTGAGAGGGCGAAATAGACCAGAATTCATTTAGTATTACATTTATCTCTGGAGCAAATGATCACTCATTAATTAAAATGTTGCTGCCCATTGGAGTTTGAAGACAAAATTCTTCATAATTGTTTAAAGTGTTTAATTTTTTTTTATTTTTCATATTTCAATGAGTTGCTCTTCGGTATTCTTTGAAAAATCAAATAATTGTCTGTAATATCATTTCATGGCTAAGTACAGTATCTTAAACACATACTGAGCTGTAAGTTCAAGAATCTGCCAGTGACTTTAGGGCCATGGTTATGATAATACCAAATTGGTAGATGATAGTCCGTGCCTGTAAGCAAGTTTTCTTTTGTTCTAGAAAAATCTTTTCTTCTTATTTTTTTTTAATGGCTTAAGCTCATTGTAGAAAAGGATTTCTTTGAAACAACACACACACAAAAAAAGTTAAGGCTCCTGTTTACAAGTAGCCAGGTATTTCTTTCTTTGTTTTTTTGACTGTAGTGGCACTTTACCTGTTATGGTGAATCTTGTCTGCTGAGATAGTTCAGCCTTCATGTTATGTTTACCAAGGCCAGACTAGAGGATCAAGTAATTTATAACCATTCCTGTTGGGTTTTATGTAATAACTTTGGAACTCATATAAAGTAATGATCCACAAACTCTTTTAATGTTCATTATAAAATATGAAATATTTCTCAGAACCATTGCAATTATGTGACCAGACATAACTGTTTCACACATGAGTAAATACAGGGAGGTTTAACATAACTTTATTATCTTCCTGTCTTTTCTTCTCATTGATGTGATAATACTGTTTTAATATTTTTCTAAAGAAAAGTTAAGTAATTTCAGAATCTCTATTGAGGCCTAGTTTATTGGTTTTTGTAATAGAGTACTCAAGAATAATTGTATTTATGATTAGACTGATAGAAGTAAATGTTGTTGTGCTGAATAGGGGTAAAATACCCTGAAAGCTTTATATTATTATACAAATATACATGCACATATCAGTAAAAAGAAATTATTAATATCTGTCTGTCTGTCTATGCATTTATTTTATGCTCATCATAGTATCAGTGCTCCTCCTCGGGAGACTTTCAGGGGTTTAGCAGTTATTAAAATGTCAGTAGATATAGGATGGCAAAACTCATTAAGGCTACATTAGAAAAAAACATGCCTTGCCTGATACTCAGAGCTAACCTTTAATTTCCCCCTCCTCTTCTGATTTTCTTGGATTTAGACTAGACATAAAGTGGGTCTTGCCACAAGCTAAATTCTCTGCTGAAGCTGATCAGTGCTTGTTAAGCCTGGCTTGGGACTTTCTGGACTTTTCAAGGTTTCCTGCCCTGTTCAGGGTAAGAGAAGCCTCTGGACATTGTAGCTGGCAGCCCTAAAAGCTTTCACATCTCTTTGGCTGTGCTGTGCCTTCACAGGAGTGATGAACTCAAGCCTAACTCTGAGGCCCTGCCTGTGTCTCTGACTTACAGCATCAGGTGCTAACACAAGGTGAAATAAACCCCTCTAGAATCCCAGCCCTGAGGGAAGTCCCAAGCACACAGAAGGATGAGCACCTTCCCACCTTCCCCTTCCCCTTCTCTGAGGAGCAGCGTGCAGCAGCAGGAGGAGGGTGAACATGTGCATTCAAACTAGAAAATATAACATTTTTGTTTACCAACACTAGCTAGGAACATAAAGTAACAGAATTTTGGTCGCCAACAGAATGGAGCTGTACAATTACCATCAGAAAAACAATTCTTTGGCCAAAAGAGCTCAACCTAACCAAGAACTCATTTAAAAATGTAAATTATTTTCCTGATTCTCCCCTTGTCTGCCTGATGTCTTTCCCCTTGCTGACACTGGGGGGTAGGTGCTGTGGGTTTGTGCATGTCTGTGCCGTGCTGAGGGACAGGAGCTGTGCAGGAACAGCCCGGGGGTGACAGAGGCCACTCTCCTGGTGGCCACAGGAGAGGACACAAAGGGGCTTGGGCTGGCTTGGTAAAGCTGGGACCTACTGACAGACCTTGGGGACTATTTTTTCCCATTTGCCTCTCTCTGACCACAAAAAATGGTGTGATGTGGTGCCATGGAGGGGCTTCACAACAGCTCCATGGACTCCCAGGGCACTCAAAAGTTAAATCTGTTCAGTCCCACTGTCCCGCTTGCTTCTTACTACAGGTTTTGTGCAGGGCAGGGGTAATTTTAATGCATTAAGAGAAGTGAATTTAGAAATGTTATTTTCTGGAGTCAGGGATAACCTGCAAGATACTAAGTGTGAAAGCAATGAATCTGTTATACCCTGTCATTCTGAACGAGAGGAATTATTTCAGAGTCCCTTTGTTGCGTGGAATACTTGTGTAGGACATTCTGTTCTCCTTCCTTTTAAATTAAAATATCGTTGTCATTATGAAATGCTGGTGTGCATTGAAAGATGAGTCCAGTTGTATTTAGCAGTAGCAAAATGTGATATAACTAATGATACAATGAGAGGTGTAAAGTATACAGAAGATGCAATAGAGCTGGAAGGATACTGGCTCTCCATTTTCATATGTGAGTTTAGCTTTGTAAGATTTTAAATATTAGATAGTTTTGTGGTGGACAATATTCTTACAAAATCTTTTAAGTTTTGAAATTCAAGGGTTGTGTTTATTCTTTTAGTAATTTAGGCATTTTTAGTCCATCCAAATCAGTAAACTTGATAATTTTTTAATGTATGGGTTTTGCCAGGCAGAGTTAAAACAGTTAATTTATTTGATACTGGAAACTAAATTTTTACTTGTCTTTGGAAAGTATAAAAAAAAAAAAAAAGAGCAAAATCAGATTGTGAAAAGTTTTGCTTTGCACATAGTAGAATACAGCTCTGCATAGGATAAAGCTCTCCATTGAAGGAGTCAGGAGGAAGATCTGAACACAAAAGTTTAGACAAACATCCTGGCCTTTTTGCTCCAGAGTTCAAAGAATTGGGTAGATCCATAATGGAAAGGCTACTTTGTGCTATGTGCTGGATGTTCACCCTCAGTTTCATTTAGCTATTTCCTGCAGAGAAGCATGTGATTTAGTGAACCAGGGATGGAATTTTTCACTCTGTGCTCTTGACCCGAGGATGTAGTATCCAGATTCTTAAAAAACCTGTTGATTAATTTCAACATGTTTAGGGCAAGTATGCATTACAAAATCCCTAACCTGAGCTGATGCTGCAGGTATGAGTAGCAGTTGTACATATTAAATGTGTTTACATGTGTTCTTCACCACCACCAAATTAAATCTGTGTTTTCAGACAAGTTTCATTTTACTTTGGAACTGCTAAACACTGAAAATTCAGGGTATATATGAATTAGTTCAACAAACATAATTTTTTGGAGCCTGGAATGAGCAAATTGTATTTTAAACTTGTCTCTAATGATAAATGGATTTATCATGAGCACACTACATGTGCACCTTTAGCATATGATCAGAGATGTCTTAGTTTATTATAGCATTTTCCTTGTGATATTATGAGCTAGAAAACCTATCTTCAGTCCTGTCAGCATAAAAACTGCTCAGCAGGAGGTGAAGCACATGAAGCAGTTTCCAGGCCTCTTAACATACACAATTCATGCAGCTGAAAAGGTTTTGATAGCTTAAGTCTTTTTTTTCTTTCTATTTTTTTTTTTTTTAAACCTCGGATGCTTAATGGTTGACTTTTTGTTGCTATCTTGAGATACTGAGTTGGTTTTTTTTTTTTTGGAGAAAGAATCCTTCATTATTTCCCACCCCCATACAAAGTTAAACCAGTCTTTTTTATTAGGTATTGGGCAAGAGATTACATCAGAGGTGAGAGGGCTCTATATAGTTAAGAGGAAGGTATGATGAGATCACATAGGCTGAGATTTTAGCTAACATTAACTATGCTACTCACCCCTAAATCAGTGGTGCCCAGGTAGCTGGTACCAGTTATAGCCAGGTACCTATTTCTCTGCCATGGTGGTTTGGAGCAAGAGCACTGAAGTTAAGAGCCCCAAGGCAGCCTTCCCACCTCTGGTGGCTTGGCTGACACAGTAGGTGCAAGGTCTGTGCCTCCTGGAAGGGAGCAGTGTAACATAAGAAGTCTTCTTATCTGCTTTATTTCTCTCTATTTTTTTTTCTTTTCTTTCCTCTCTCCCCTTTGACTTGGACAGGAGGAAGGAGAAGGAGGGATTTCTCTACCTCTGCAAAAAGTCAATCTTATCTGCCTTCCTGGGTGAGCTCCCAACCTCCCCCATTCTCCTGCTTTGTCTTTCTGTCCAGCCCAAACACTCCTCTCACAAAAGGGTGCTGCCGTTTCCAGGCATTTGCTTAAGGGTTTGTCTCCACCTCAACCTTTCCTTATTCTGCCAGCAAAGGGAGAATCCTTTTCAAGGGACAGCAGGAGCTAATTGCCCCCTCGACCCCTGCTCCCTGTTCCCCACCTCTACTAATAGGACTCAGCTGTCACTTCCCTGAATCTGAATGCAAGAGCCAGCAGCTGATCCTGGGATGATTTATCAGGAGAGCCCCACATTTCTATATGGCTTTTCAAGTACGGCACCATATTTCAGGATCACTGAAAAGGGCAAGTAGGTCCAATGACCTACTTACGTGAGACCAGTGACTATGAATAACATCGGTGTGGTGACGAGCATGCCACGACCTGTGAAATGCAGTCAGATTTGTGTCTCTGCTTTTTTCGTGATTTTTTTTTGTTTGTTTGTTTTAATTGGTGCTGATTTTGTGAAATGTTCTATAAACTTCCATGAAGTCTGGAAAATATTGGAGGGTGTTTAAGTAAAATTAGACACAAAAGTATGTGACCTGCTTCAGAAATGAGGTAGATAATGTTAGTGTTGTGATGTCCCCCAGGACTTAGCTTATAATGTTATCTTTGGTCATACTCAAAAGAAAGCTAATTTATGGCCTTTCAAATCAGGACTAATTAATATAAAATGTTCTTATTTTATATGATAAATTCCTTTGTAAAGAATTTTAATGATGTGTCTTTCTGAATAATTCTCTCCGTAGTGTAGGATGTGAATATGGAACATTTTTAAAAAAACACAGAATTTTTTTTGTAAATTTGAAACCTTGAACATAAATATAGAACATTGGCTTCCTTTTTTGAAACCTGTTATTCACAGCAATCCTTTGTCTGTTGGCATTATCTCACGTATGAGATCAGAAATCTGCTGTCTTTAGTCCTCAGTGCTCTCCCATGATGGGCATACACGGAATTGTCAATACCACTGAGCTAGCACCCAGCACGGCGAGGCTGGCTGGCCCTGACGCTGTCTCTTGGGATCCAAAGGATGTCATTCCCCGTGAGTGGCAGAGCAGTGATACATCTGCCCTCGCTGCCTGTGACACCTCGCTGTCGTGTGGCTTTGTCACCGGACAGTGACGCCTGTCACCTCGTTGGGAGGCCCAGCACAAGGCACGGTGCAGTGTGTAAAGAGGGCTTGTTTTACTCCTGGTGTCCGTGTTGTGCTGTGAAAGCTCCTGATAAAAAAATAATATCCTTGTAGGGCCACGTTCTGTTCTCAGTCATACCAATGAAATTCCACACTAACTTCACAGGCCTTGGGGGATCTCACTGTGCCTCGCTTGGACTGCAGTAGGGTGGAAGACTAGAACAAAGCATTTGGTGGATCTGGATGGCTGGGACCAGAGAGTGGTGGTGAATGGTGCTGCATCCAGCTGGAAGTCAGTCACCAGGGGTGTCCCTCAGGGGTCTGTGCTGGGGACAGTTCTGGTCAATATTTTTCTTGATGAGAGTGTTGAGTGTTTCATTAGTAAATTTGCAGATGACACTAAGCTAGGAGTGTGTGTGTCCATCTGCTGGAAGGTGGGAGGGCTCTGCAGAGAGCCCTGGGATGGTTGGATGGATGGGCAGAGTCCAATGGGATGAAGTGTGATAAATCCAGGTGCTGAGTCCACATTTGGCCACAATAACCCCTGCAGTGCTCCAGGCTGGGGACGGTGTGGCTGGACAGTGCCCAGGCACAAAGGGACCTGGGGACACTGAATGAACATGAGCCTGCAGTGTGCCCTGGTGGCCAAGAAGGCCAATGGCCCCTGGCCTGGATCAGGAATGGTGTGGCCAGCAGGAACAGGGAGGTCATTGTTCCCCTGTACTCAGCACAGGTGAGGTCACACCTTGAGTGCTGGGTCCAGTTCTGTCCCCTCAGTTTAGGGAGAGCCTTGAGACACCTGAGCACGTCCAGAGGAGGTGACAAGGCTGGGGAGGGGCTTGGAACACAAACCCTGTGAGGAACGGCTGGGGGAGCTGGGGCTGTTCAGCCTGGAGAAAAGGAGACTCAGGGTGACCTCATCACTCTACAACTCCTGAAAGGTGGCTGTGCTCAGGTGGGGTTGGTCTCTTTCTCCAGGCAGCACTGACAGAACCAGAAGACACAGCCTTAAGCTGCACCAAGGGAAATATAGGTTGGATATTAGGAAAAAGTTTTTCACCGAAAGAGTGATAAAGCACTGGAATTGTCTGCCCAGGGAGGTGGTGGAGTCACCATCCCTGGCTGTATTTAAAAGAAGACTGGATGTGGCACTCAGTGCCATGGTCTAGTTGAGGTGTTAGGGCGTGGGTTGGATTTGATGATCCTGGAGTTCTCTTCCAACCCAGTGATTCTGTGCATGAGATTCTTTGTGTGTGATGAATTTCAGCCCAGAAGTGTGAATTTAAAGTCAAGGAGCAGAGTTTGAGATTTTAGTGCTCTGGGGCCTGGGCACATCCTGTCCCATGTCAGTCATTGCTGCTGTTAGGCAGAGGAGAGGAAAGGGAGAATCCAGTGGAGGTACTTGAAGCTCACACTGATTTAATTGTAAGCCCACTGTCTTGCGAAAGATAACTCCTACAAGTTTCTGAGCATATTGAGGGTTAGGTGTAGCAGGTACTTACACTAAGAAAAAGAAAGTGTGAATTTTTCAGTCTTCCTTGTGACTCACTCAAGTTATCTCCCCTGAAACATCCCTTTCTGGACCTTTGTACTTACAGGACAGTCACCAAAATAAGATTTTATTGTTCAGTGAGAATGTGAAATTATTTTCCTCATCCTTATCACTGCATGCTGTAATCCAAGGCACCAATCAAAAATATTTGAAATGCTGCCTCAGCGATGCAGTACCTTTATTATACACCATTTATAGAATTGCTACCAAGTTTTTAAGTTAATCCAGAGTTCTACCCTCAAAGATAGGAGGCTTTGTGTCTGTGGCCATTTAAGCAGTGTTTTGTGGTAGCTAACCTAACGTTTGGAGGTGAATGCAGGAAAGAGTTGAAAGCCTTCACATCTAGCAGTGAGGTTTTTGTAATTTATCTGACCATCTCCAGAGGAATTTAACATACTTTGATGAATCTTACCCAACCTTATTTGGCTCATCAGTCACCAGATGATGGGCCTCTTGTATGTGTTTTTGTACCTGCAAATAATGTGTGTTTGCACAGTGTGTGACACGACAGTGTTCTCCTCCTTACTGAGAACATGGGTGCTATTGCTGAATAAATTTTAAATACTGTTAATACTGCTAAAGAGTTAACAGTATTCCTCTGTGCAGACAGCTCTGAAGGCCCGATTCTATCTGATTTATCATTTAGTCAATTTTAAAATGCCCCAGAGATCCCAAAGATCCTCTTGGCTGTTGCTGTAGGGGTGGGAGGTTTATGAATGTGTTTGTACTTTGATAAGAAATAGTACTTTGTTAAAGCATGAAAACAACACACTTTGCCTTTTTTCTTTTTTTTTTTTTTTTTTTTTTTCCCAAGGGCCATCTTTTCTCTTAACCATTGTTAAGTTCAGGGTTTATCAGCCTGGTTAGTATTGGTTAACCTTTATTGCTACAAATATTTCATGTTCCCTCTCCATAACTGCCACCTGGAGACAGTCTGAATATTTTAGCAAGGTATTTATCAGGCTGAAATCTGCACTGAAATTGGCTGAATTGGTAGATATAGATTTCTAGGCTGACTTTTGATAGTCCTGTGGTGAAAAAAACATGTATATTGATTCTCACCAGGGACTATATTGTTAAAATACATAAATGTAAAAATTGACTTAGGAAATAAAAAATAAATGATAGCTATAAATCAAGGAGCTGATAAACAAATAAATATCTATCACTATTATATCTCGGTATTTCCCAATGATATCTGAAGAGCACTTAATTGTAACTGAGTAATCAATTAGTCAATTAACCTTCTTCTCATCGAATATATATTTGATATAACTTTTTGAAGCTTGGGCTCTAAAAGGTTTATATTGATTGCAAGATTCAAGGCCATATGTTTCAGTTATTGGATTTGTGTAGTCAAAATTGACATCCTAAGTCCACTAGAATATGTAAATATTTGACTGTAATGAGTTTCCAAGACTGTTAGAGGGATGCAGTTAGTTTTCATTACTTTTTAAAACTGCAATCTTTTGTGTTGAGGAATTTCACCTTAGCAGAACATGTGTCATTTAAATACATTTCTTATTCAGAGGACAGAGGCTTATTTTATGGTTTGGCTATGAGCTTTAACAAATTCACTTTTCACACTGCTTTCGATGGAGTTGACTGGGAAACATTTCAGTGTTTTGTTGGAAAATGACACAAACGATGGGAATTCAAATGAAAGTGGTTTCATGAGAGCAGTTTTTGATTTTACTGTAGTACTGTGGACACTGGTGCTGTGCCAATAGATGACTGTCCTTAGCAGGGTCAGGGTGTGACCACTGCCCACCTTTATGGAGAATCCAGACGTGTTCACATTGAATTTCTAAATCAATCCATTCCTTCCCAGCTATCCTTAGAGCCTGCTAGGTGCCCTCTTCTCGCTGAACTTCTGGGGGCTGTTTCTGTAGGTGTGTGCAATGGGCCCTCGAGGATGTGTCATGCAAATGGGACTGTCCCTCCATGGACACAATGTGTTTACAATGCAGCTCGTGCTTGTACACAAACGAGCACAGCACAAATGAGTTGGAGCTTAAATCGAAGCCTCTGATTTCAGCAGTTGCCCAGCTCTAGCAGTTTAGCACAGTAGCAAGGGGCAGCAAAACTCTACTTTCACTGTTTACAAGGTAAAAATGGGACAATGGAATGTGGGGAATTTAACCCTTCTGTTCCCATGATCTGGAGCCCCAGATACAAACCAGGGTAGAAATGGTTTATTCTTTTCCTTTAAATACCACCTTTCCTTCCAGGAGCTGAGCTGTGATGCTTTTGGGTTAAGGGCCAAAAGCAGCTGCTTTGCACAAGCAATCTGAGCTCCTGTCTGCAGTGCTGAATTTCATTCACCATTAGCTTCCAAATCAAAGGCAAGAGGAAAACACCAGAGGAGTTATTGATAGATTGGGAAAAGCAGTTTATTTAATCCTTTATTTCATCATGTGCTATATTGTGCATTTCTTACTTACTAAAATTCTCCTTGTATCAGGTAGGAACAAATAGCTGTACAAAGAAAATTCATATATTAAATGATCTTAGATGGTCATTGGACCTGTCTGTTAAGGACAGAATTTACTGTGTCTTTTCACTTTGGCTGTTTTGGTGCAGACAGTTTGATGAGTGAGCTTATGAGAGATGTATTGTTAAGTATTGATGATTTACAAAGATGCAAAATCCCTGCAGCGGTGTGGAACCTTGCTAAATTCCTTCTAGTGGTGTCTGGCTACATCAAAAGAAAAGTCCTATAATGGGTTAATAATAATCCTACTGTCTTCAAAATTTGTTTGATATAGCAGTGCACAAAAATATTCGTTTCTGGCAACTCTCTTGACAACCTTTTGATATTTAGATTTTTTGTGTGTGCGCTTCAGTGTGTAATAGATTAACTTGGCTCTGCGGAAAAGGTCTTTATAGAATCCTTAACTGTTGCACTCATTATTGAATAAACAGCGCTTTCTTCATGGGAAAAAAAACCCTCAAAAACCTGCAGACTTTCCCCCTCTTAAAAATACATTCATAATCTAGATATTAGCAAACATTTTTTTTTTTTTCTTTGTGAAAAATATCATAAACCGTCTCGGTTTGACCTTGTTAATGCAGGACCACTTTAGTAATCTGTGCCTAATGATTTTTTACATTAAACCACAGCTTGTGTTGGACCCTTGTGTGTCACAGTAATTTAAGAACAGTCATTTTGCACATTCCGATCCCATTATGTTACATTGTTACTGAATAAAGACTGGTATTATGTTGCTCCTATAAAGGGCAGAAGTGGCCTGAATTTTATCTGCTGAACGAATCAATCTGGATTATGTCAGCTGAAAAGAATTGTGAACTGCAGTCTCCAGCAGATGGGGAGATTTTAAAAATGTATCTGTTTGGTTGTGAATACATTAGCTAAGATAATACCTTGTGGTGACTGAAAAGTAGTTTTTCTCTCTTTTTTTTCAATGAAGACTGTACCAATTATCATTTCAACATAAAGTATTAGGAGATCAATTGGGAACTGAATGCCATTTCCTAATGTTAATACAGTGTTTTATTTAAGCTGCCTTGACAGGCTGTCTAGGCTGTGGGAAAAAGACTGAGCAAATAATGAGTAAAGGGTTTAGAAAAAAGAGAGAGGGTGGAGCTTGGCAAACGATGTGAGCTATTCATCAACAACTCAACAAGGATGATGGAAATAATAAGTACTCCTTAAAGAAAAGGGGAAAGGATTTTTTTTAAAGAAACAGTTTCCTTTAAAAAAAATATTTAACTCTAACTTTGTATTACTTTCTGATTAGCTGATTTTAAACTTCCTGAAATCAGCAAAAGCTTCCCTTTGAAATGGATAGTCCATGTTCAAACAGCGCATTCTTTAGCAATCAGTTAAAAAAAAAAGAAACAGTGTCTAATTTCCTGTTCATTCGTGCAAATTTCTAACCATGTGGCATTGTCATTTAATATCTAAAGTACATTAATGCATTTCTATAATGCCAAAACCCTCAGACAAATCCCCTGTGTGAAATAATTTGTGTGAACTTTGAACTAACCATGAATAAAATCAAGATCTTATTATGTCCTTTATTTATATGGCACAGAAAAGCTTTGAAACTTAATACTAGCACCAACACGATATGCACATTCACAGTGATGCTTTAAAAAAGGAAGAAAAAACCCATTCAACTTTCTTACATTTTTGTGGGCTTTGCCCACAATTTAGACACCATTACGTTACTTCTGAAAATATTTGTCTTAGAAATCAATAGGCTATTCTAATATTATTGTGTTCTGAGTTGCTAAAATTTCCATTCAGGAGATATAATTCCACCATCTGTAAAGTTCTAGATTTTATAATACTTATAAGCTGTTTTAATCTATTTTTACTGCCATGTTCTGTCCTGAAATGTCAGAGAGTGCAGACTGGGTCTCGAAATTAACATGACAGTTAAGAAACTTGGCAAGGTTTTACAGCAGATTGTGACATTAACAAAGTACAAAGGAGAATGGGGAAATTAACGTTAATGTATGCTTGCAGACACTATAAAAATCTATATGTCCACGATCAGGGAACTAAAAATAGGGATGTTTTTTATGTTGATGCCATTAAATACAGAGCTTTACTGTGAAAAGAAATTTCCATATGAAAAGCAACTTACTAAAAAGTAATGCTGTAATCCCTCCTCTGGACTGAACAACAGGTTTATATATCCTAGGTCAAGTAGGCATATGGCTGGTTTTTGGTTTTCGATTTTGTTTTAAGCTTTTTTTGAGTCTGCGGTGAAGCTGATTTGTTTTTAAACAGCTGCAGAAGATACAGTACGATAGATGTCCTGCTAGATGGGAGCGGATATGAAAATTCACAGATTTCTCAGTAAATCATGTAAAGTCTGTCCTCTGTCACAGAGAGGAGATGAAATAAGTGTTTGTGGTGAACGCTTCTTCAAGCCTTGCACCCCCTGAGCCCACCCAGTGCCCTGCCTGGTGTCACCCTGGTGTCACCCCAGTGTCCAGTCTACCAGCCCATCATAACTGGCCTGGCTCAGCCAGGATAAGGCTTCTCTGAATACATTTTTCTTTCATCAGCTGGAGATCCATGGCATGAAAACCCTGTGATAATACCCAGGGGGAAACAGCGGCTTTTGCACTGGGGATGGGAAGCTCTGACTGTTGGGTCAGTCAGTGAAAGTGACAGGGAATAACACAACCATCTGAGTAAATATGGGCTTCAGTTGTACCTTCAGTTTTTTGTCCGAGTTTTTAAGTTGTAAGTTACTCAAAGCCCTATTGAGCCTGGATCCTGGAGGGCCAGGAGCTGAGGCTTTGTGTGCTCCTGCAGCTCGGCACCCACAGCACCTAATGCTGACAGCACAGACAGAACCACCTCTTTTCATCACCACTCATAGTGTGCCATGGCTCTCTTGGACCCCACCATGGAATCTGAAGGCACAGCTCCTGTCTGCTGCCCAGGGAGGGTGGCTGTGGGGACGAGCTGCCCACGGCTGAGGATACCTGTGCCAAACACAGAGCTGGGCTGAATCTCTTCATTTTCTTCTTGACAAGTGGCAGAAGCTGACCCCTAGCTCTACTGGCACAGCTTTGGAGCACATCCTGGCTTCGTGTTGATATTACCCACGGGTTCAGCAGAAGAGAAAGCCCCTGTGTTTGTTTACTCTCTTGTGCCCTTCTTTAGGCCACGCTGGGTGACAGCCTTTTAGCAGAGTGAGGCACAGCAGAGCGTGAGCTGCCATGGGTGAGCGGCAAAGCGCAGCGCCGCTCGCTATTCGAGGCACGGCCATTTCTCACACCGTGTCACGCTTTCCGAAGCTTTGGGATATTTAAAGCCCAAAGAAAACAGTGCCTGCATTCCCTTACATAGCCCGTCTGCCTGGGGCACGGATTGGAGGCAGCGGGTGCAGGTGCCAGGGGCAGGGACAACGGCGGCGTTCCCTGGTGTGCTGCGAGCAGCCTGATGCAATGCAAACATTAATCTCCCGGCTACAAAGGAACAGCATGGATCCATCTGTTACTTTCTTTGCTCTTAATCAAGTTGGGGAGGGAGCAAAAGTTCACGCAGCAAATGTGGGCATGCACTCGACTGGGACCTGAGCTGTGAAGCTGAGATCAAATTTAGACGGCAGCAGGATTTTTACAGGTCTGTGGATCCAGGGTTCCCTATCATTATGGATCTCTTCTTTCACCAAATTTGGAAGTGGGAATTGAATTTGGGGATGTGGTATTGGCCCACTCAGCTTTCTAACCGACAATGCTGAGTGCAGACTGCTGTCCCTATTATGACTGTGCTAACAATTGACTTTTTGGTTTGGCTGTCTTGCAGAAAGAGAGGAAAGAAAAAATCGATCTCAACCAAAAAGTACTTATTTTTCTAGTTTGCTTAATAATATGAAGCACAGAAAGTGCTGTGCTTTGTGTGAAATGAGGCAATTTTGGGGGGGTGGGAAAGAAGGAATAAAGCAAAGCACAAAAGCTGTGCAGGGCCAGACTGTCAGAAGAGCAGAAAAGGAGATGACAGCCCTTTTATCTGCTGGTTGAGCAGTTAGAAAACTTATCCAGGACGTAGGAGGCCTGGTCTGAACTTGCTTCTCTGCTGAGAAGAGAGTAACCCACATCTTGACTATGTATTCCTGCCAGTTGACTGAAAGAGGAATCCCTCTGTGCTGCCTTTTCTCACTCTACAACTCATCCCTAATGGATGCAGCATTTGATTCCCTACTTCTTTGAAACAGCATATTCTTTAAAAAATGTTCCTGCAAAAAATTGTTTTCTGGAAGGAATTATTGCTACCCTGGGCAAGAGGTGACCCAGTCATAGCCATGACCATGGTGGGTCCTCCTGTTAGCGAGGTCACTTTTCATTAAACTTAATTTTGCCTGTTTCTGGTAAACAGAGTTCTTGAAAGAAGATGAGGAAAAGGAGATTAATTAAAAAAAAAAAAGTATTTCTAGATTGTTTGTATTTAGAAGCCATTTTCTCAAGCTCTTAGGATGTCTGTATGCTGTATTCAGGTAGATTCTTCCGCAATCACATTGTCTCAAGAGACATAAATACGTGTTTATGTGCCAGTTTGGGTGTCCAGTTATGGGTGGGAGCAGCTTGGTGACACCTTTACTGTGTCCTAGCTGGTTCCCTCTCTGCTGTCAGCACAGTGCCCCCCTGCCCCACCCCAGGCCATTCCAGCTTTACCAAAGAGCATTGAGCACTTGTTTGTGGATGAGCTGTGGCAGGGTTGGAGGCATGGGGACACAGAGCATGTCCTTGCCCAAGGTGTGCTCTTGGTAGCCAGGAAGGTCAAACAATCTCTGCCTGCATGCACGTGCATGTCAGACAATGCCTGGAGCACAAATCCTATGAGGAGCAGCCAAGGGAGCTGGGGATGTTTGGCCTGGAGAGGAGGAGGGACAAGAAAGAGGTTGTAGCCAGGAGAGGTTGGCCTCTTTTCCCAACAACTAGTGACAGGACAATAGGGCATAGTCCAGGGGAACTCTAGGTTAGGCATTAGGAGGCACTTCTTCCCAGAAAGGGTATGCCTTGGAATGGGCTGCCCAGGGAAGTGGGGGAATCACCTGCAAGTGTTTAAGTATTGGATGTGGCACTCATTGCCATGGTCTGGTTGACACAGTGGTGTTCAGTCACAGGATGGACTCGAGGATCTTGGAAATCTTTTCCAAATTCACTGAAATTGATTCTGTGGTCCACAGATGGAGACTCCCAAATGCTACAGGTACAACACACCTCAGAGCACTCATACACCACCAATTTCTTTACTAGTGTGGAAAGCAATTCTGTTGGACTGGTTGAAAAATTAGGAGCTACTTCTGTGAGGTGTTTCTCCAAAACTTAAACTGATTTCCATATCGATGACCAGCTTTTGAGATGTCCTCTTTTGTGACACTCTGTATGCTCAGGACTTGTGTACACACATATCCAGCTATCTGGACAGCTTTGCTTCAGCTCTAACTTTTTAAATCCACATTTGAAGAAGCAGATAACTTGTGACCCTTTGTGGACTGTGCCCTTATTCAGAGCAGAGCTTTGAGTAGGTAAGAGAAGAACGATATAAAATCATTTGGCTGTGGTGATCATTTAGGCATCAGTGGCACTTAATACCCATTAATTCATCCTTCATTTTTTCAGTTCCATGAGAGATGAGTCACCCACAGTTGGCATCCTGCTGCTAAATGTGGACCTGTAGTATTTGGCAGTGCAATGACCTGCCTAAGGGCCACCCTTTTACTGGATATTTAGGCCTGTGGCATTGCTTACAAGCTTCATATCTCCTCCTCTCAAGGGCTTGCAAATAAAACATTGAGTGAGGGCATCTTCAGCTCTAACACAGGAACAGTTAGCCCAAGAAATATATAAATACTGAATGTCCTTTTCCTGTAATGATATTAAACGAAAAAATGTGATCATACTGGTGGGTAAAACTGATTGGAATCTATCTGAGGTCTCCTGTCAATCAGAGGAAATCTTGTGAATATATCTCTGGGTTTCCCGTAGGTCCCTGAAATTCAGAGTGGGAAGAACACAATTGGTTGAGAAGTTTCCTTTCCCTTTGTTAGCTGAGGGATTGAAAACTTTTTGCCTGGCATATTCATGTGCTTCCCTGCCCTGTGGTTGCAGAGACTTTGTGAGTCTGTGGGAATGTTTCATCCTTTGTCTTTCCAAACAAATAAATTACATTCATGAGATGGCAGTTTTATAAGTTTTCTTTCTTGTGTAACTTGAATGTTTTGATTCCTTTTCATTACAAGGCAGAGGTCTCAGAATGCTAATGTGCCCTTAACTCATATGATGCACGCAAAGTCATGTCACGTGCACTTTGTGGTCAGGATGGATGTGGAAAAAAAGGACACATCATATTCTAGCTGCAGAATATCAGAGGTTTTCACAGAAACTGTGCTTACTCTCAGACTTTTGTATGGCTCCCATGATTTCAGATGTACTGAGCTGCTTAGCCTGGTAGCTGCCCCTTTGAAAGACACACATTCTTTGCAGCCACTCATCCATCTTTTCTTATTTAGCAATAGTTCTGTGTCTGAATAAAGAATTACATATCTATGCTTTGTAAGGCTTGCTTGCCTGTCCTTATATGCTTTTGGAGTGACATCCAACAAGCATTTGAAGAAACTCAGCTGTAGATTGTAGTGTGAAAAATTTTTTGATTTAGTTTTTGTAAAAGAAACATGATCACTTGTCAAACAAGAGCTAATTTCTGCAGAATGTCTTGCAACATTTCACTCTTCTGCATTTTCCACCTCTCTCATCTTCATATGAAGCAGTTCATAGAAGGGCACAATCAAGAGAGGAACATTTCCATGCTATTGGGGTTCTAACCTGCCAAACATTCAGTACAGAGCTGTTTATATGTATTTAATGCCTTGACATCTGACCACTTTCAAATGCCCCATGTTGATCAGCTTTATTGGAACTAAATCTTGTAAGGTGTTTTACAGATATCATAGCTCTGTTTCCCTTGCTTTCTTGGTGAAACTTTGCTGATTTTACTCAAAATGAAAGTGCTGTGACAGGAGTTAGTTTGAGCTGAACCACAGATAAATCCTGTCCTTGTGTTCCTGGTGAAGGGTTTTTTCTTTTGCTGCAAAGCCTTCCTTTTGACTTCTTTTGGAGGTAAACTATGCACCTGTGTAAAACTAAGATATTACAGGGCCACCCGTCTTTCAGCCATGCTTTCTTATATCTTTCTTTGTCCCAAAAACCCTTCTGTAGCCTTTGTGGTCGATGTAAAAGCATATGCTGGTGTCAGATGCTGCCAGTGGGCTGAGCTGCTGCTGGGTCAGGACTGGGGCAGCTGCTGAGGCACCAGGGTTCCTGCAGCACGTGGATTGAGTGGTCCCTTTGTGGCTGTGGCAGCAGCAAACAGGCACAGCAAGGCTCACCCTGGTTATAAGCTGGTGAGAAACCATCTCCAAAAGTTCTATTTCCTCTCCCTGAAAAGCTGCTATAAAGAAGTATCCTAATTGGATACTGCAGAAAGAAAACTGGATAACTGGGGAAAACATGGGGCCTGGCAGTGGTGTAATGCAAATGTTTCCTGATCAGGTACAGGACTCTGGTTTCAGAGGTGGGATGGGTCAGGGAGGGATGAGATCTCTGCAAGGCCACTGGCTCAGCCGGGGGGCAACCCAGAAGTGAGGGAGGGCTACTGTGCTCAGTGATGCTACCACTGACCTGGCTTTTGAAGGGGAGCAGATGAGTGGTGCCCTGTGGGCATCCAGGAGCTGAGGGGGCACCAGGGACCCCTCAGCAGCCAGGAGAGCTGGCAGAGGACTTTCCATGCTCCCCTGGTCCTGCGTGCTGCACAGGGCAACGCTTCAGCTGCACCCTTTTGTTTGAGCTTGGAGTGTGTACAGAGAACGTGCATTTATTATATTTAAGGTTTAAATAGAACATGAGACGTAAAGCAGCAAGTTAAGGGATGAAAGGTGGCTGTTCTGGTGGTGTGTGGGCAATCAGTCGTGCAGCTCAGTGGGTGCTCATCCAGCCCTACATCCAGCGGGCTTCAGGGAGCTGCTAAACAGCTGGAAATTTTGAGAGAGCCACAAGAGGGAGCTCACAACCCACGAACAAGGAGGACGAAACCCTCTCTATTAGGTTTTTTTTAATTATTTTTTTTTAGCTTAGGTCTATTCTAACCGGGCGCCGCTCATCTCTCTCTGCAGCCCCGTGCCCGGGTGGGTGAACACAGGTGTGTCACACAGGTGTGAACATGGGTATGTCACTCAAGTGTGAATACAGATGTGTCACACGGGTGCCACACAGGTGTGAACAGAGGTGTCACTCAGGTGTGTCACTCAGGTGTGTCACTCAGGGGGCTCGGAGGTCCCTGGGCATCACTCAGGAACACAGCAAACATCTTCCCATTGCACCACTCTGAGCAGCCATCCCCTGGCAGCTGCACCCCAGAATCGAAGGGATTGAGGCTTTTTTGTCCTAAGTGATTTATGAAGAGCTGGGTGAAGAATAATTTTGTCTTGAAAATGTCCACACTTTGCACTTAATTAACCAATAAAACACCTCTTGCCCTCACTCACAGTGTGGCAGCTCCTGGGCAGGTGTGGTGGGACATGTGATGCTCAGAGTTCCCTCTGTGGGGTCAAGAATGTGACCATTGCATTAAGATAGTGTTGTGAAGTGTGCCCTCAGTCAACTGGGAAAGTTTCTGGGTTTTTTTTTTCCTAAGACATATTCGATCTAGTTTGTGTTTCTTCAGTGGAAAAGCTTAATTTCAATTTACATTTCCCATCTAGAGGCTTTGCTATCACACTGAGACTTCCTACAAGGCATCCAGTAATGTTGCTATCATTTGCATTGCTCTAACAAAAAAATTTCCATCTGTCTTCCCAAGTCCATAAAACTCCAAACAAATAGCAAATACTATGGATGTCTGAACACACAATAGCATGTCATTTTTCTTCCAGCATTAGTGTATGTTGCAGACATTAAACTACTTCTCTTCTGAAGGGTTTGAGAGACTGTTAACATTATTCAAATTAAATTCAATACTGATGTAAGTTAGTGCAGTTGGAATTATACACAAAGTATGATGTCTCATCTTTCTGTCAAGAGCTGAGCTCATCCCTGTGCACCTGCCAGCTCAGCTTCAGGTGGTCTTTGTAAACCCAGAGCTGCCTCAGACAAGCAGCTCTTTTCCTTGGCATCCCCCTTTCCCCCCTGAGCGTGCTTTCTGGTGTTGTGCAGTCCCTGCTGTTAGAGCTCACTCATTTATTTTCCCCTCCCTGGTCACCTTGCTTGCCCCCTCACCTTGCAGGTATTTTGCTATATGTTTCTAAACAAGTCATATGGTGCCAGGAACAAAATCCATCTTTCTTAGATTTGCAAACCCACAGATTTTCTTTTATTCCCTTTCCCAGACCTGTTGGGACTCAGCCCTTGGAGCTGGGGCCAGTTCTGTGGCCACCACTCAGGGGTGGCAGGAACCCCTCTGTTTAGGGTCCCCAAAAAGCCCCTCACCACACAGCTGGGCTTTCTGCAGCACTGCTGGTCTGAAGGGTTTTGCCTTCTTCTTGCCTTGCTCAACTCTCTTTTTTCTTCTTAAAGAAATGAGCCAAAGCCACGTTCTTATTACACCAGATTTTCCTTCCCCAGTAGGTGTTATTTGTGTATTTGCTCCCATGTGAGGTGGGGAGCAGTGAAACCTGAGCTGCTGCAGCCCCGGGTGGGCTCTGTCCACACCAAGGGATGCTGCAGATGGGGACAGCAATGCTATTTTCTTGTGGGCAGCAGGAGGAAAAGAGCTTCTTGGTCCTGATGTGTTCCACCAGGTTCTGTGTTTAAGACTCAGGTGAATCAGTGATGTGCAACATGGTGCTCCAGGTTCATGTTACTCTTCACAGGAACTCAGAGGCGCAGAGCATCAGTGCTGCACAGGAACTTTGTCACTGCTGCTTTTTCACTTCATAGGGCAAAGGAATGGATTCCTGCCACCTTTGCTGTGAAAGTCCTGTACTATTTTAACCACCCCTAACACCAAAGGGGTGCTACATTCAAAGCTACTAGAGCTATGAGAATACAGTATCTCATGGTGATTCCCCATTCAATTTTTCCCTCCAAATTACTGAAACTCTGGGCATATCCTTCCAGGTGAGAAGGAATGATCCACTTCCACGCAGCATAAAGCAGGATTTTATACTGGATGTGTGTGTTCCTTTAGCTCTGGTGTCAGTATAGTGTGAGAGTGATGTGCATTTGTCCTTGAGTGCAGGGTTGTTGGGGATCTGTTCCTGCAGGGAATCATCCCTGTGGAGGAGGCAGAAGAGCAGAGAGCATCCCAGGCTGTTAGCAGCATTGCAGCAAACCTGTTAGGATCCCACTTTTGGTCTGTTCCTCTGTCTCTCTCCAAAGGAGAAGCTCTCCTGAGTTTGACCCTCTGTGCATGGACAGCTGAAGCGTGACCCTAGCACGGCTCTGCTGCCAAAATCCCTGTGAACAGTTCATGTTCACTTTTTGTTTCAGCCTGCTGTCCATTGTCCATGCGTAGAAGATGTTTAGTCCAAAGTGGTGGTGTAGTTTTAGTAAATGATTTGTTTGTGAGACATTTTTGCTTACTTGTTTATTCAATTTGGTGCAGTTATTTTTCTTAGTTGACTCACTACAATATAACTTCACACCTTCAACAGAACTAAATATTGGATATTTTCTGGGGGTGAAGCCACAGTTAAATTCAATTTTTACCGATTATGAACTTACTTGGTTCTTGTCCTCCTATAAGCATAAGAATGTAAGAAAAAAGCCGACTGGGTGGGTTTAGTTTGATTTATGAAAATGTGCAGAAGTCTGGGCACTTGAACAGATCTTGTCTGTAGAGGCTGGAGCAGCTGTGTCTGGACAAGGTTGGCAATCTCACTGCGTCAGGAGCTCTCCTGGCACATCTGTAGCTCACTGCTCACACTGGCCTGCTCCAAGGAAGGTTTTTCACTCTTTCCTCTTGATTTCATTCAGTAGAATTGATTAGAGAATTTTCAACAACCTTGTTTTTTCATCTGAAATCCCAGTCCATTAAACAACCTTTTCCCCCCTGCTGATTGTGGTGGAGAAAACCAGTTAGGTTGGGTTGCTGAGTGAGAAAAAACTAGAATTGCTATTCAAAGTATTATTGAAATCCTACATTATTTTTTAGAACAAAAACCTGTTTTTTTCAGTTCATAACAACAATTTTTCAATCAACTATCGATAATTATTACAAGTAAACAATATAAATAATTTGAAAATTTAACAAATCCTCATTTTTTAAAAAATATGTTTTGAGCTTGCTGGTTTCACATATTGCTGGTTTGCAACATTCTTTGTTGAGAGCTTGAATTTCTCTTTCAGGAGAAAATGTAATATAAAAGTTAGCTTCACAGAAAAGACAACATTTTATAATAAAAATATTAACAAATTGCATTTGAATAGAGGCTCGAGGATAGATTAAATATAATGGACATATTAAGAGAATACAGACAATGGCTTTCCTGAGCAATTATGAATCTACAGTCCTAAATAGTGGTACTTTGGAGAAAAGAAGAGAAAGAGAGAAAATTAGTATCTTTTAAAATGTGAACATAAAATGCAGACTAATAATACATAGTAATTTTGTTCGTGGGAGAATTCACCACTTGTGTATAGCTCCAGCCAGCCAACCTTTCCCTGTCAACTTCTGCAGGGATTTTGGGTTAACACTTTCCCATTTGCTGTGGTGAGCCCTGGACAAATACTCATTAGAGCACAGATTATGGTTTCAATTGCTACAGCGACATAAGGCTGCCCCTTCCAGAAGCCATCAGTGGGAGAAGAGAAAGGTAATTATTGATCCCTGGGAAGAATAAGGCTGCAAAAGGTGGCTGGGGTAGGATGAGCTGGCCAGAAGGAGAAAAGAACAGACGGGCTCAGGCAGCTGAACTGCAGCCGTGCTGGAGGGAGCATTTGGGGACAGGGCACTGGGGTCACTCCGGGCTCTCAGAGCTCCAGGGAACCCCTGAGCTGCACAGCAAGAGGAATTTGCCTTCCTGCACATACAGGAGCTCCAAGCCAGGGCATGAAAACCGGGCATGTAGGTATTTTCTGGCCATGTGGGCAGGGTTTCCCAGCCTTACAACAGGTCTGAGAGACTGATTGAGGTGTGAGCAGTTTTAAGTCCAGTTGAAAGAGAATGATACCACAAATTAGCAGTGCTCGTGGGAAGCAAACCTGAACCTCCTGCGATATTCTGATCCAAATCCCAGTGCTCCCCTCACATTTCCATGCCTTTCCAAGGCCTCCCAGTCCTGACCAGTTGCACATTATAAAAATGTGCCCCTCCTCACTGAGATTGGTTTTTGTGCCAGTCAGAGCTTGTGCAAATGAGATCTGTTTGGCAACAGTGCTAGGCAAGAGTGAGGCTTGTTGAGCCTCCTGTGTGTCTATAACATCAGAACGTTCATATGGCACTTGTTTTCCCATGCTACTCCACTGACTTCCTTACTTTAAGTAGGGAATAGAAAGCTCAAATTTTTGCATTTATTTATTTCAAGATATCTCTTCTGGGTGCTGTATGCAGCCCACTTTGGTCTAGGGGGTAGGAAATTTTGTACTTCCTTACAAGATTTTTATGGACCCAGTGGGATAAAATCTGCACTTGTAGAGTCCAGATGTTTCTGCAGCTGGACTTTGCTGAGTAACACATGTAAGGGCTGAGAGGTACTTGAGGTCACTGCTCACAGAAGAGCTCTTCTGCTTTGTGTATGTGTGTGTGTGGTTTTCATGGTTTCTACCTGGAAAGTTCATTCCTCTGCTAATGCTCTTGCTGCAATTAGTGATATTTCAGCTTTTTTGATGGAAGGAATAATTGAAGTAACTTCAAATAGAAGGGACTTTCTAGGTCCAGGAGATTCATGCACAACAAAGACCTTTTTGATAATTTTTGAAAATAGTGACATTATTATAATAGCTATATATTCAAGCTGAGCATAAAGTAAAAATTTGTAAGTATTTTCAACTGTAAACCCAGAACACAAGGGCTTAAATTCACCTGAGGGTTCAGGTTATACCTGCAGTTACTGAACCAAGGTGAAACCAGGCACACATTTCTGTTTATTTCAAAACTTGCCCAGATAGGTGGGTTAAAATATTACAGACTGAGATAGGTCCCCATTCATGGCTTTTTTCTTAGGTTGTCATTTTATGTTAATTGAATGCCTCTGTTAATCTAATAGTTTTTAGATTTATGGTGGGTTCTATACCATGTCATATTTTAATCAATACATATTCCAACATTTAGATGGACAGATGAGAAAATCTGCCTCATCCCTGCACTTCTGTTCTATCAGCTGTCAATAATTCCTAATTTGAATCCTTCAAATGATCAGATTTATGGGTTTTAGTATATTGCATTAATCACAGAAATTAACTTTTGTGGGAAATGATGTTAAAGGTCATACGGAGTCTTGAAGGAGCAGTAACTGTGTCTGTCTTGCAAACATGTTTGCAGCTTCTCTAAGATAAAGTGCATTGGAATATTTATCTGCATGAATCCTGCTGATTGTTCCTTATGTCTAAGGTCAGTACGTGCTGGTGAGGAGATAACGCTTGAAACAAACGATTGCTGAAATCTGCAGATTCAAGAAGTCAGACGTGACACTGGGCTTTTTGTCCTCCTGTAGGGCACAGACAGGTCCAGCATAATTTCACTTGAATAGGTTTATTCAGCTGAAACTCTAGAAAATTCGTTTTGCTGAAGGTGGTTTGCACCTTGGTGTCGAGGGTGTGCGTGCTCTTCTGGAAGAGTTCACAGCAGAGGCGTTCATGGGGGATGGACAGGGCAGAGCAGAGGGGAAAAGTTTGCCCTGATGCTCAGGATCCAGCACTCCTGAACCCAAACTAACACCCAGCTGCTTCCCTTGGGGACTCCTTGCCATCTTCCTGGGCCAGCTGGGGCTGCTGGGGTCCCTACACAGGCACAGAGTGGCCACCAGTGCCCAACACTCCCTGCCTGCCCTGCAGACAGTCTGGCATTTTGATTTTTGTTATTCCCAGGGAATCATCATTTGTGATGTTTGGAAAGAAGAATGAGAAGGCTTAGCACCTCTTTCTGTAATAAGCACTTAGAAAACTTGTGCTGATTTTGGTGCTGTGGGATGGCAGCAGCAGAGTCTCTGCCACCAGCCCTCCTCAGGGAACAATGTCACCTCCTGGTGCCACCAGCCAGTGAGACAGCAGCAGCTCCTGGGGAGGACACACAGACCCAGGACCCCTGGCCCCATGTGGGTGCCCAACATCAGCCTCCCTGTCCTGCCAGGGCCTCACCAAACTGATGGGTCCCATATCAGAGCCCTGCCTGTTCCAGGGGCTGGGTGCCCTCAGAGGGCCATGCAATGGGATTAATTCCCATGGAAATAATAATTGGAAAGCCAGCAACAGCTTGTGAGCTCCCTAAAATTTTCATATAACCCTTTCTTATCTGCCTCCAGTTCAGCTGCTGATTCTAATTGGCTTCACCAAAGTAAACCAGAAATAGCTTTGTTGATTTAGTTGGATCTGTGCTAGAGCTAAATGCCCACAATTCTCCCATCTGCAAAAAGCCAGGATGGTACTAGAAATGGCTACAGTTTTACAGATATTAATTAATATTTGTGAAGTGCTTTCTAAGCTTGGAACAAAGAAAAAAAAAATCATTGTGTTATGAATAAGCAAACTGAAAAGAACAACCATAAAATTGCAGAGAATTGACTGCAGAACCTAACAAGGCCTCTGCATCTTTAATTTGTATATTTCTGTTTACCACAAGCATGCACAGAGGAAAGGTCTTGTCCCTTTTAACAGACAGTTTCTTCTCCATATATATCTGTATTCATGCAAATCCATTATAAACACACTGTTGTCTGAAATACAGTTAATAAATGAAGGTACCACAAATGTGATTTTAAATCAGTTTAATAAAATTAGTCATGTAGATTTTAAATCATTTTTACAGTTGATTTAACATTTGTGACTGGTTTATAGATTATGATATAGGATAGTGTTTGCATCCTTGCAATTTTATTCCAATTTAGAAACAGTACAAATATTAATTTTTGCTTCAATAATGGAGCCTTTGAGAATTAGCTTGTCTTTTCTCAATACACATTTTATGAGAATCTTTTAAATATGATTTTTAATATTTTTGATGACTTTATTACACACGAAGTTCTTTTAACTAGGACTTAGCTGGAATCTCTTCACAAAACTTTCTTGCCAGACACATATAAATGTTTTTCATGGTTAACTTAATGGCATGAAATGCATAAGAATAATTATTCAAAATGCAAGACATTTTGTAAAAGTAATGAAAAGTTGTAACAAACTTCACATACCAAAAGGAGTAAAATACCCCAAACAGAAATAATAATTGTGGGTCTGTTGTCAAAACCCAGCCATATTGTGATAAAAGCCCAGATTTTATGTGATTTCAAGTGGCAAGAGAGGATCCAAGCAATATAACCTTATTTACAGATCTTGAATAGGTTCAGACTACTGTTATATAGGAAAAAAAAAAAAAAAGTGTCATTAACTGAAGGATATGCCAGGGGGACTGTTTGTCTCCAAGTCATCAACTTCACATTTGGAAGCTGCTGTTCAGAAGGAAGGTGCTTGCAGCATTTCAGTTCCTCATGTGAGTGTGTTCTCGACGTGGCAGAGGTTTGTGAGGTGTCCCCTCGTTCCAAGAAGAGGGGTCCAAGTGCCAGAGTCCCCCTGGGGATTGCTGAGCATCTCCCAGGTGCCAGCACAGAGATCCCAGGCTGGGAAGGGGCTCCTGGGCACAGCCACTCCCCTGGTGGGAGCTGCTCCAGGGCTCTCAACCACCAGCCCTGACGCTGCTGTCTTTGCTCATTATCTCTCCCATAAAGCTGCAGCATATGGTGTTTTAGCATTTTCTGCAGGGAAAGCTGCATGGGTAATGGCTGTGTGCTGTAGAAACCTCCCTGTGCTCAGAGCAGGTGGGCAAATGTTTCCCTCTCTCATTGCTCCATGAGTAAGGAAATATTGGGTTTGAATTAACATCGTAGATTGTGTGGCAAAGAAAACCAGTCCTGGGAGCTACAAAAGCAATCAGAACAAAGTCAGAGGCTTTGTCTGCTTCGTGGGGTCACTTAGTGACCACCAAGTGAGGTGGAGAAGTCAGTCATGTCTCTTTACCTGCACTTTCTGAAACGAGATGAATAAGGGAGGTCCCTATAGTTGAAGGCAAATATTAACAATACTTTCTTTTATGGTTGACTTTAAATGCGCTGCCTTAACTGATTTTATAAAAGTTTGGTTCGGTTTTTTTTTTTTCTTCCCCGTTTTAAAGCAATTTTTTTTTTTTTTTAAACCAAAGATCCATTTACAAAGAATATTTTGTACTACCCAAAACTGCAGGCCTGCAAAGTCCAAAGTCACCATTCAGAAGTGCTCCAGATGATGTTTGTGAGAACTCTTTTTTGGGTTGCTGTGACTTTGTTGTCCTCCAGGGTCTCCTTTCAATAACTGAGCTAGGTAAGAAGGAAGGAGATTTAGGTGCATCTGTGTCATTGCCAACATCAAGAAATTAATTACTGTGAGTCAGGTTCCTGCAAATCAAGAAAATGACTGTCAAAATGAGATTCAAAAAATAAATGCATTATAGTGGGGTTTTGATTTGTTTTTTTGGATATGATATTAATTCCCTCTTCTACAGAGTCCATCCCAAGACAGGGATTTCTCACAGATATATCAAACATTTCCAGAGAGCTGATTTTTATTCCTTTAGCATGTCAGAAGCACTCAATCTGCTTGTCCCCATATAGCAATTTATTCTACTTCCCACTTCTCCTCTTGATTCAGTTTGTGGATGTGGTGCTAGTGAATGCCTTGCCAATAATGAAAATACTCCCAAAAGAAGGCAACTTTGATCCTAATCCTGGTGGTCCACATGTGAAAACTGGCCATTAGAAGGGAACTGGAAGCAATAGGCACTAAACTATTGTTCTCATGAGTCATCACAGAATACTTCTGAGTTGGAACTTCTGTTTCCAATCAGTTTTTCAGCTGGATGTTTGGAGTCTGATTTTTTTTCTAAGGAATAATAATTAAAAAAAAAGGGGGGGGGGGGGAGGAAAAGAAGCTCTCTTCCCCCTCTCACCCATTTCTTTTTAGACTTCCCTTTAATAAATCCCCTGGTGCATAGCACATTTCCTTTAGCTAACATGCAATCTCAGAAGAAATAGCATTTTGTATTTTCGAGGAAAGATTGCTGCTGTGAAAAGAGTGTGTGTCTGGGTTTTATAGGCATCAAGGTTGCCAAAGGAAAAAGTAGTCTTGCAGAGGACACGGAAAACATATTAAAACTAGATATTAATTCTTAATGTAACTGCGCATCCTGCGTTCAATCAAGAGCAGACTAAGTATTACAGTATTGGAAAGCAAAGTGCAATTTGTTCATTTGCCCTAAAAATCAGGTAAATCATCCCTGGAATTATAATTGAGAAGTACTCAGAAGTCTGCATAATGCTTTTTACATGAGTGAAATCTGGCTTTACAGAGTTTTGAGGAGAGCTGGTTTGGACAATACAGGGAGCAAAGGAAACACAGGTGATGGATAAGAAGTTTGCTGCAGTTAAAATAACCCCTATTTCTTTCACAGTTGACAAACAGGTAGAAAGCTCAGGACCCTGGGTTTGCACATGACCATGAGCACAAGAGTGCAGGAGCACAGGGAGATGTTTCTCCCTTTGAAGGCAATCAGCTGCCCTGGCACTGTGCTGTGCTGTCACTGTCACTGCTCCTGCCCAGCTCTGGGCCAGGAAGCAGAATATCAGTCTGTGGGCACTGAGTCCCTGCTTGCACAGAGAGCTGGCACTGTGGGAGCTGTCCAAGGAGCCTTAAGGCTTTGGAACTGTAGCAAGTAATTGATCCATAGCCTCCAACACATCCTCTTTGGGTGCCACAGAGGAATCCTGGCTTCTGCCTCAACCGAGTACATTGCAAGGAAATAGACTGCATGAAGGGAATATGCACTTGCCTCACAGTTTTGGAAAGATTTGCTAATTAGTTCTCAAAATGCTCCTAAAATATATGCTTCCAACATTACTAAGAGGTAAAATGAGGCATGAGGCTCTTAGAGATATCCGCTGTGTCCCTGGGCAAATCGGGAGAAAGTTTATAGTACTGAAATTAGCATTAAAAGCAAAGAGCAGTTCTATCGACTAACTTTCCACATGAATCCTTCTATCTACCTGGTAAAAGGCACAATCCAAAACCACTCCAAAGGGACCAGAGATCTTATCTGGGTGTAGATAAGAGGGTAAGGAAAGGAAAAAGGCACAAGGCAGTCATTGGGCTTCTACCCTTTAGGAAATGAGGAATATGTTAATAGTAAAAGGATTTTAACAAATAGACAAAAGTAGAGACTTCAATTAAGTGAGCTTTTATTAAGTTTTGGACCATGAACTTTCAGAAGGCTGTGAGTAAGGCAATCTTGTGACCTAAATAATTGCCAGGCTTCCTTTTCTCTGGGGAAAATAATGAAATAGATTAGCTCAGACTCATTTCATAAAGAATTAATGGTGGAAAACATAATTAATGCCACTCAATATATGTTTGCAAAAACAAATCTTGTCAAATTTAATGTGATTTTTTGACAGGATTGCAAGTTGGTTTGGTAAAAGTAGCAAGGCTGGAGTGGTAGAATTCTGTATGGCTTTTGCCTTTCTGCAGTGTGACATTTTGATTACTGCAAGTAAACCCACTCCAAATTAATGAATGGTTCCAAAAGAATATTGAAAAATTAATATATGGTGCAAGTTGAATGGATTAAAAATTGCCCATCTCGTAGGGAGCTATTAAACTGGAAGCCTGACTGGTGGATTTGGTGCTGTATTAAAGTCTCAAGTATTTTTCCTGACTCTGCCACCGTCTTGCCTTGGTCTAGTTGACAAGGTTGATTAGTCAAAAGCAGGACGCAATGATCTCAGAGTTCTTTTCCAACCTAAATTAATCTGTGATTCTGTGAACCACAGGGATGTCAGTCAATTTCAGTGTTCTACGGTTTGCAAAATATCAATGGGAAAACAACCTGTTTGTAAAAATACTTCAAAGTTTACTGTTGAAAACAATGATATATTATTATCTGTGACATTTAACAGCAAACTCCTGAACTGCCCAGTTTTTGATTTCTTGTGTGGGGTTGTTTAGGGTTGTTGGTTTGTTGGGAGTTTTTGTTTTTCTTTTTAATCAGCTGCATAGTGGAAAAACTGAATACTTGGATAGCTTGCAACTACCCCAGAGGTGTGACTGCTTAAATAGGTACACAGCCAGGAAGACACTGATCCACATCTCTCTGTGGCAATTTGCAACTCCATAATTTGGGCTCAATTGCACAGAAATAATTTTAAAGCCACGTGTAAGATCGCAAATTACACTTGAATAATGGATGGCCACTTCTGTGCTAAGGAGCAGGGCCTCCCTTTGTTGGTCACAGGGTTACCCAAACCATGGCAGTCCTGCCAGGGATTCATTGTTAATTTATCCAAGGAGTTAGTTTAACAAGTAGTTGGAGCACAAACTTTATATTGAAGGGATAGAAAATTCTACCTGCTAGACAGTCAGCTATTTGCACAAAGGGATGAAGATTACAGCAGATTCTTCCTAGGCCATACTAGATAGAGACAGAATAATTTTCTGGAAGTTATCATCTACTTCAGCCACAGCTTTTAGGCTCAAAGTATGGATTAATTCTGGGAACTCCTCTAGACTGCCTGAGTTTAGAGGTCAGGAAGAGTGAGCTCAGTGGTGCCTTCTGGCTTGATAATGAACAAATTGACTCAATTAGTGATGTGATTTACTTTATTTTTCCATTTAATTCCAACCCCACCTTTCCCTTAATTTGTCTCTTTTCTGTTCACTTCGTTATTTTTGTTATAGCAAAGTTCCTCCTTTGCAGGACGAAAAAATAACTCCCTGTTTAATTTAAGGAGAGATTTTGTCTGCTATTTCTGGGGCCAAGGTTTGGTCTCACGTGAGTTGTAAGACCACAAAAGGGTTTTGATGCTACAAATAGTTTTGAGACAGAACCTGAGCTCATTTTCAGCTCTTTGTGAAAGGCTGGCTGCACCTTGGAGCCCTGCTGCCACCCACACTGCCCCAGGTGAGTTCCACAGGGGCGGCTCCGAGCCCAAAGCTGCCCCAGGCCAAGGCTCATCCTTCCCAAATGGGGCGTGGGAGATTGATGCTGTGCTTCGGGGCTGCTGTGCACGCAGCACAGCAACACGCCCTGCTATTTTAATTCTTAAATATGCGATTCGTGACGCTGATGTCCTCTAAGGAAGCTGAACCTCAGCCAGCAATGGTCAGGGGCTGTGTGAGGCCAGCCCCAGAGCAGGGCTGGCACCCCAAGGGAGGAGGGAGAACCAGAACCAGAACCAGACCCACGCTCTGAGCCCAGAGCTGCTGGGAACTGCTGGGGCTCAGGCCAGGCTCGCTGGGCTGGGGAGGCTGCAAAACTCACGGCTTTAATTCTCATGCCCTACTTGGACTCATCTAGAATGTCTGAAATTAGGCAGGTTTTACCCCCAACCAGCCCGTTTGCTGCACGAACATTAAATATCAACGTGGTGAGTCCTTGCCGTGGAGCAAAGCCTCCCTATAAGCTCTGCCACCTAAAAACCAGCCCCTCAGCGCTGTGCAGCGTGTCCTGCAGCACATTTCTGTCATTTGGCCGCTGGGCAGCTTCGACCCGCAGCGCTGCCCGTGTCTGCGGCTCCTCGGCGCCGCACGGCCCCGGCCGCGCCTGACCCGCGGCGTGCGGGGCTTGTTTCACTCTCGGGGCTGTGTGCGGGGTTTGTTTCACTCTCGGGGCTGTGTGCGGGGCTTGTTTCACTCTCGGGGATCTGTGCGGGGTTTGTTTCATTCTCGGGGCTGCGTCCGGGCCCCGCCTGGCCCCGCTCCCGGAGGGTGTCCGGGCTAGCGATGCCGCGATGAGAGGATGGAGCGGGGCAGTGATGGGGCCGTGACGGGCAATGATGGGACAGTGACGGGGCAGTGATGGGACAGTGATAGGGCAATGACGGGGCAGTGGCAGGGCAGTGACGGGGCAATGATGGGACAGTGACGGGGCAGTGGCAGGGCAGTGACGGGGCAATGATGGGACAGTGACGGGGCGGTGGCAGGGCAGTGACGGGGCAATGATGGGGCAATGATGGGACAGTGACGGGGCAGTGACCGCGCCGTGACCCGGCCCTGCGCTTCCCCCGCTCCGCCCGCAGGTGGCGCTGCAGACCGAGCGCCAGCCCCGCCCGGCCCGGGGACAGCGAGGGGACAGGGAGGGGAGAACGAGGGGACAGAGAGGGGGCAGAGAGGGGAGAACGAGGGGACAGAGAGGGGGCAGAGAGGGGAGAACGAGGGGACAGGGAAGGGAGAACGAGGGGGGCTGCTGAGACACAAACGCAGAGATAGAAATGTTTCTTTTTCTTTCTCTCCTTTTGGCCCGCAGCGCGCACTGAGCCGCTGCTGGCACCCCGCTCGCTCCCCAGCCATTTGATGGGATTTTATCGGAGCACCCGGATAAATATTCCTTAAAGGGTGTCCTTTACAGTGCAGTGAAGGCTCTGCTTGTAGCCCTGCTTTTTTTATAATTTTCCTTTTTTTTTTTTTTTTTTAAATTTTTAATATTTTTAAAAAAATTTTCTTTCTAGTCTCCTTTATATTTTTGAAGATAATTCCCGGTTAATTTTGTATGAAATTATTAATGCATCGTTCAGGCGTTAATACTTATTTCACAGAATCATTTAGGTTGGAAAAGACCTCTAAGATCATCGAGTCCAACCTTTGACTGATCACCATCTTGTCAATTAGACCATTGCACTGAGTGCCACATCCAGTCGTTTCTTGAACAGCTCCCACTGATTAAAACCTCCAGGGATAACAAAAAGCTAAACTTTAGTTTATATTGCTGCTGCTGCTGCTTGTTGAATGGCAGCTGTTACATCGCCCTTGTGGTCTGAACTGACAGCAGAATAATCCTCAGCATCTTAATTTTATGTTCAAAACAAAATCTTAACATTGTGCTAATAACTAAATATATTATTCTCATTCTAGTAAAACTCTTTTCTGTCGAGTTTTAAAAAATTTATTTTAAAGCTTGACTCTTGCAGTGCTTGTTGAAGCAAAATTCTAATCCTCTTGTTTGTTAGAATTGTGTTCAAGCACAAACAACTGCATATTAATAGTAAGATTTTATTTTCTTCTTTTTCTTCTTTTTATTAATTTTCCTTCTAGCTCATAAATATACATAGCTTATCCTGATAACCATTTGGAAAACAGAAGTGATATTGGTAGATAAAAGAAATATTTGTTTATCTGGGTTCAATAAAAATAATGAGAACTTTTTTCAGAGAATTTATATGTGCAGATAAGAGCAGAAAAAAATTATTCATAATTGTATATCTCATTTACCCAAAGTGTGTGATTGTATGTGCAAATTAAACTATTGCACGCACATGCTAAATTAGGTATTTGTGAGTGCAGTTACTTAATTTGTATGTACAGATTAAGTTAGCCCAATTAATCACTATGATAGTCCAATTTTACACAATTGTGAATCCACCGATGACAGCTGAGTTGTTTTGCCACGAATGCTGAAGTAATGTTACAGGGAGATGGGTCCAACTTGTGCACAAGTGAAGCACGTGCTCTTGCAAAAAATCGCTGAAAAATGCATTTTATAATGTGTCAGTTATCATCGCTTCTGAGGATGTGCTATTTATGAAAACCAGCTATAGCTATGCAATATTTGATCAGTTGCTGTGAAGACCCCGACATCAGAGCCATGCTTCTCACATCTGGCCCTTTTGTTTGTGCTAATTACAATGACGATCATGGATTCAACCTGTCTTAAATCTCAGATGTATGAAGTGGGCAGATTAAGGACGTTTGTTCATAATTAGGATTCCTAAATGGATATCTGGGAAATGCTTCTTGGAATATTTATGGTCTGTTCCAGCAGGGCTTCTCGTTGTGCACACACCCTCTGTGTGATGACTGCTGCGTTTTTTGCACCAGTGTAGTCCATTCCTTTCAAGCCCAGCCTAACCCGTGTATTCTCCATGCAAAAGCAAAGGTGGAAGCCATCGAAATTAGAGAGCAGCTCCATAAAAGCTGAAGTTTGTCACACAGAATGTTTTCTCTCTTTTGGGGACGTATTCTTTGTGAACCCAGCAGTGCCCCAGGTAGCCCAAACACATGTCCTGACACATCCTTGCCTTCCTTGGGATTGGGGTTGGAGCACCTCTTGCCCCAGTGCCCAGGTAGCCCAGCACATGCTCAGGGCTTTAAGGCAGCTATTCCCCATGTAAGCATTTACAGGTATATTTAGGCTAATTCTTGCTATTGGATTTTTACCCTTTTTTTACTTCTTTTGCTTAACATATGTTGCCTAAATCCAGAGCTCCTTTACTTGCAATATCTCTGAAAACAATAAGCACCTGCTAACGCTCCCGGTGCTTATGGCTACAGATCATTTGGCCAATTAGGAACTGGTTTGACTGGGGACACTTGACTTCTACCACAGATAACACAGTTCTTTTCTGATGTGTCTGTTTTTTGCTGGTATAATTTTCTGACATTCCTGGAGCCAGGAAAAGTACATGGGAGTTTTACCATAGAGTCAGATGAAGCCTGGTGTGTCGGTTTTTAAGCGTCTCCATGTGCGAGCTGGGCTCTGTTTTCCTACCTGATGCTTTGTGCTTGCTCATGAACAGGGAAGACAGCTCTCTTGATGTCTCTGGCTGGTTTGTTCCTGCCCTTGGTGAGGAGGCAGGGCTGTAAACCCATCTCTGGGAGGGTGTCATCACCCCAAAACGTGCAGGATGCCCCTGTGCTGGTGCCTGTGCCTTGCTGTGGTGGGGAGAGGGCACTGCAGGCAGCAAACCATGCCCCCTGTGCTCTCCTGGGCTGGAAACTGAGCAGCCTGCTCTCTTGGGGAAAAATGAGAGAGAGGAAAAAGGCAGGCAGTATTGCAGAATATGTGTGACCTGTATAGTGTATGTGAATTTTTTTTTTTTTTTTTTTTTTAACAAAGATGTTTTTGACCTGATTTTGTTAATTTTAGTTATCCTGGCTGGAAAATATAGTGCTATATTATGTGACTTTGTTTCTTCAAGAGGGCCAGTGAGGGAAAGGGACAGAAAGGGAAAGTTTTGGTTAAAGCACAAAGAAGAAATATTTCTTCCAAAAAATATGATTTTTAGTATGTCAACATTTAAATGTGAATTATTCTGATCAAATATTTACTGCTATCGAGAGCTGTGTAGAACATTAATCTTAATTTGTTTTTCTTTTTCTCCAAAGCAATGACTCCAACATAGCTAGGAGATCTGTGTCTTTAAAAATAAATAATGTAGCAGAACGGCATATTCTTTGGTACAGAAATGCTAGCCTGTGGCATCTTCTGCAACTACAAAGCAGTCTCGAGCGAACTTTCTTCCCTTTTTATTAATAATTCCCTAAATCAATGAAGAATCTTGAAAAGTTCCTCTTCACTTTGCTCCTGCACTCCTCGTAGCTGCAGCTCTTGCTCATGCTGGCTCATTCCCCGCCACATATCATTCATTTGGATAAATCTGAGTGTGGAATTTTGGGAGCACAGGCTGCAACCCGCTAACTCTGTGTGCAAATACAAAGCCCATTTTCTCTTTTATTTTTTTGGTCAGCCTAGGGTTTTGGTTTTTTTTCCTGAAGGTGGCAGTGAAAGAAAAAAAATAACTCCCTTTGAAGATTTAAGAATTTTATTACAAAACAGACGGACAAGTACTGTATTTTACCCATTTCCCCTTGTGCCCATGAGCACTGACAATGAAAACTACAGCTCCTATAAAGTGCTGATCAAATTGCGAAAGGTGGCCTTTCCCAGCAGCCTGGCACACTCTAGCATTATCCCAGCTTATAAATAAACGGATGGGCTGAGCCACTTTGGCTTTTTTTTTTTTTTTTTTTTTTTTTTTTTTTTCCCTCTTAGTCCTTAGCAAGATAATTGAGGATCATAATGGTGGGAAAGGACTGCAGTCATCATTCGCTGCCTGTCAGGTATCAGTACTCATCTTCGTGTCATCCGTCACCATTGAACCACTCTGTCATCTTTCCCCAGCCTTCAGCGCCGCTCCTTCTCATCGTGTTCATTATCTCCGGCTCCGACCCAGCCCCCTCCCCCAGCCCCTGTAAATGCATCTTTGTGCGACTCTCAGTCTTCTGATTATGAATCGATGATCATGTGGTGTAAGAGAGATAGATGGCTTTTAGTTCCATCTTGTCTTCTCTAATTGTAAAATATTAGTTACATTAGACTGTGTCTTTTGATTAATGGAACTTATTTGGAGTGGCCTCTCCCAGCCCTCCCCCTTCCAAAGTCCTCCACTGACTTTTGAGAATTGAGTGATTTCACTTAAAGCAGACAAATAGGCCCTTCAGCAAGGAGATAGCTGAGCTCTAATATTGTGGGCAAAGCAAGCTCACGGAGCCAGAGTTGTGTGTGTGTGTATGTGTGTGTGTTTTTAAAGAAAGGCTTCAACTCTGCCTAGACAAATACAGACCATTTATTAACGTGCGTACAGCCGTGCTATTTTGCAAATCCAGCAATTCTTATAAAGCTGCAAAACAGGACATAAGGCTGAATGCCTTCTGAATTAAATTAATCTTAGATAGGAATTAAGAGCATCCTCGCTTTCACTTTGGATGAAACAGGTCAGTCCAGAACTTTGATGTATTAATGCTAGCATAAAGTGTTATCTTAATACTCTCTTTTATACTTACAGGACGTATCATCAGCCAAATGTCTCTTCCTTGTACATCTGACACTGCGAGACATTCGTCCTTTAATACAAAATTTATCTTATTTGGCACTATTTACCTAAACATGGTCTGTTGATAAAGTCCTTGCTGTACAAATGGAAAGGCAGTTGACTAAATCCCTTATTATAAATAATCACTGTCTATCTTTCAGTGTAAATTCAAGGACATGTTCACTTTCAAGCTATCAGTTCAATTAGAAAAGGTCTATTCACTGTCGATGTCTATATCTCATGGAAATAGGAAAGCACAGTTAATAAACAAATCAAACTATTTTAAAAAATAGCACAGTGGATTATGAATTCTAGAGCCCATGCTGATGGTGACACTGTCAGGACACATGCTGTACAAAAATATATACAAACAGTGTTATCTAAATTTTTATGCTACCTTCAGGATTTAAATCTGACCTTTGTGCCTTCCCTCCCCAAATCTTTGACAATCTTTCAGAAGAAAATGCCTATACTGTACCTTCTATATATTAAAATTTAAATAATAAGTTTGCACATATAAAAAATGCTAGTTAAGCCTTTTTCAATTTACTTCTTTCTATTAAGAATAGGAAAAGTGGTTTGAGGTTGTGAACAATTGTGTGGCAAGTAAGGGCTTGAGAGTGACGCCTGCCCCAGAGCTGAGGAGCAGGAGCAGGGGCTGCTCTTGCTCTTTCTGATTTTACTGTAATGGCTGGGGCAGTTTCTACATCTGAAAGGATTTCTCCGTGGTAGCCATGTGATTATAGGAAAATCTCTCTCTGTTCTTTTTGTAAGAAAGGAACTCTAGCCTTTCAGGTTACAGAAAATGCTTGAAAGTAAGAATCCAGAAACCCACACCCCCTTCCCCCAAGATTTTTAAAATATACAATTTTTTTTAATATATTGCACTATATTAATCACATCCTATGGAATTTTAAAGGAGCTTATCCAGTGGCTTGGGTCTTGATATCCAGAGGCTGAGATAGAAGGGCTCTGTATGCAAGATCAGCACTGCTCTCCTCCATCCATGAGCTTGTCTGACATCAGAATTTGGCTCCTGATGGGTATTTCCACACAGTATTTACCACCCTAGAAGCAGTGATTATATTTAATGGCAGAATTTCAGTTGACTTCTCAATATGTATTGAGTTGACCTTTAAGTTAAACCACAGATTAATTTTTTTTTAGTTGTCTCTTTAAGTACATTTATAGACCTCTCTGTTCTGATTAGCATAACGGTAGATAGAGGAAAGGTACCTGCCTCAGATTATTTGTTGAAATCAGAGAAATTGCATTCCTTCTCCAGAAGGCAAAATATTTTGGCCTCCTCTAACCACTGTGTGCATTAGTTTTGTTGCAAAATGGTTTTGGTTTATACACAGAGAAGCCCAAGTGGGTATCAGTTTGCTTGAAAGCCCAGAGCCTGCCATTGATTTCATATAAGTAAATCTTCTCCCTGGAAGTCGGTGGAAGTCAATGAAGCTTCCTTGGGATTGAGTGGCTCTCCTGCAGGCAACAGGACCAAGGCTTTGGTGTGCTGGGTACTGCTGGCAGGGACATTTGCCTTTTTGCTACCTGACATGCTGTGGTTTGAATAAGCTCTTCAGAGATAGGTGGGGAGCTCCTTGATTCTAAATAATTGAAAAAATACCTAGGCACCCTTTATAAATGGACACAGTGTCTCACTGCCCATAGAAATTTGGACTTCTCCAATTTTGTTTAAAATAAAATCCTCACTAGCGTCTGTTCCTCTGCATACTGACTGCCACAGGAGTTTTTGGAAGGGGAATTTGGTTTTATTTCCTTTGACATCTAAGGGTTTTGCTGCACGTCCATCTTGTGCCCTTTCCTGGGTGGCAACACGTAGCTTTAGGGATATGGGTGACAGCAGCCCCAGCTCTGGGTATGGATTGTTGGTCTCCATGTAACCCATAGAGAAGCCAGCCAGCTCCGTGTGCCCCCAGTGATGGTAAAATTATCCCTTCCCCTGATTAGCAGCCAGCTGTGAGCCCCAGCCTGCCTGTAGGGGAGCTTGGGGTAGCTGTGGGCTCCCAAACAGGTGCTGGGCTGCTGGACCCTCACCTGCCCCACGTCCTCACAGCCCACCATCCCTCTCACACCCTGAGCAAGCACCACATAGAAATAAATGCAAGAATAGATGCAAAAAGGAGTACAGATTCATAAAGAGACAATGGAATGTGCCAGCTTTTACCCCCAGGCAAATTTTCATGTGTCTTTTATGAATCTTTGTAAGGGCCAAGCTCCGAGGTCCCAGCTCAGGCACAACTTGGGCTCGTGCATTGTGTAAGCTCCTGAGCATTCCCACACACGTCTGTGGCATGACTTACAGGCTTTGTAGTATGCATAACCTTCAGCAATTTGCTGAATCAGGGCCTAAATACTGAAATATTCTTCAATAGTTCTGGCTCCACCATGAAACTCTAGAAGGCACATTTCCCTCTCGGTGTGTCTCCATAAGACCCATCAATGATAATGGAGTTACATTAGGCACATCTAAAGTTAATTATACAGTTACCTCCCTCTTGGCCTGTTTGTCAAAAAGAATATGATAAAAAAAGTCCTCTGTCTTCTAATATCTATTTTTATTTGAATTTTGATCTGCCATCTTGGCAAAAGAGTAAAGACCACGCTGAGAAGACCTCTGGTAGGTGGGTCTGTATGTTTGTGAGCTGAGAGCCAGTGTGGGAAATGTTGTGTTAAGAAAATTTGCAGAAAAAATTCTATGGAAACCAAAGCAAAAGAAATATTTCAGTCAGGCTCTCCCTTTTAAAAATTAAGTGGGTGGCTTTAAGGGATGCTGATTTATTTTGGAGTGTGGGTTTAGAGGCATGCTTCAATTGGGAAAAACAAATTCTAATGTTCACTAAAAACTCAGGAATTTATAATGCAGAGAAGAGTTTGAATGAAACAGTAGATCCAGAAATTTTGCAATTCACTGCATATTAAAAAAGAAGTATTTTTAGTGTTTGTTTGGCTGATTTTTTAAAACATTATTTCACATTTAAATATAGTGAGCCAAAATCCTCTATCCCAAACACAGGTCTCTGAATATCTTGATTTTGGTATGCGAGCATATTGTTGGGGGATGCCAGGTTTGTCTAGGGATCCAGTAGCTTTGACATACTCTAGTTTACAGTACCTGGAGTGTGCTCAGTTGCTAATGCGTTTTGCATGCAAGATCACTATGCTTCAGCATGACAGCTAGGAAAAATGTCATTTTATTTTTAATTGCAGGAGGACGCAGTTGGGGGAGAAAAAAAAAATATCAAAAATTAAAATAGCATTCCTTTTTAGAGAATTGTTCTACAAGAGTCCAGTCAGAAAGCTTCTGGTACTTAATGAAGTCAAATTCCTCCCTGAGCGTTCCCGTGAGCTCCCATGGAAGCCAGCGGGAGTTGCGCATGAGTACCGAGGGCAGCATTTTGCCCTTAGGACTGAATTTCCCAACTGACTATTCTTTTAGACTGTCTTTTGATTAACAATCTGTTTGCAGCAGGCTAGGGCCAGGGAGGCAGTGTATACCCCACTGTTCAAATCTGTGGCAAAATATTCTACAGAGAGCTACTTAATAAATATCAACTTGCTCCAATAGTCATTGAGAAATACCTCAACAGATAGCAATCAATCGAGGGCTGAGTTGGGAAAAAAAAATACAAAAGGACATCAAAGAGGTTCTCATTCCCAGTCTATTGCTCTATTTAAGGGTCCTATAATTCGGTGAGGTTGTGTGCTAAATAATTTGTAAGCCTTCAGAACATCCAGGTTATTGTTTGTGGACAGATGGTGCATCACATTTTATTGCTTATTCCTTCTGTGGTTTCTCATATGCAGGACTGATGTGCACTCTGAAGTCTTTGTTTCCTTGCTAAAATCTCTAATCTAAAACAGGCAATCAAGCACACAGACAGTGCTTCAGAAAGCATAATCATACTTTTAAAGGGGGAAAAAAACATTTCAGCTGCAGTTAGGAAGCAGATGTGTTCCCTGAAAATGTAAAAGGTTATCAGAAGTATTAAAATAGGGAAATAGACACAGAATTCGGGAGCGCCAGGAAGAGCATGTATTTTCTCCCTGTACTGCAGGGTAGGTGTGCCTTTTCCTAGGCTACCTGCTTTGTATCTGGCTCTCTGCGGAGCTGGTGTAGCGAAAGCCTTCGGAGACCGGCTCTTGCTTCCACCTTTCCCCTGAGATTGGCAGTCTTTGTCTTTTACAGGCAAGGAGCAGCCGTGTTGTGATCCTGGAACCGCTGCTGCCCCGAAGAGTTAAATCATGTTGATATACAGGAAGGAAATGGAATAGACTAACTCTACTCTTTTCTTCCTACGGATTTTTCTTTTTATTCTGAAGATAGAATTACTGTTTGTAAGCATCTGAAAGTCATTAGTGGCTCTGCAGTCTGTCAGGTGCCGACGCAAAAAACTGCTGAAACTGAACGGGTTCCTGTGCGGAGTGCTGGGAATTTGTCATGTGCTGATGAGCAGTTATAATAATATATGAGCAAATCACAAGCATTCTGCAAATTAATCAAATTTTTTTTCCCCTTCTCCCTTGTCTCTGGGAGAGTGGCTTTGCCGGCAGACGTAGGTGAAGCAGTTTTACTCACAGATGGTAGCTCTGGCATCAGATGGAATTTATATAACAGTAATTCTGATTTCCTGCCAAAGTAGCACTGAAAACACCAGGGAGATTGTACAAGACAAGTCATGTGGTTTTGCTGAGGTTATTGTGGGAAGTTTAAGGGGGGAAATCTCAAATTTTCCTCTTTGCATTTATTGTTTTAGCCTGAAGGGCCAGAAATCGTACACCATTCTGCCATCGGCGAAATCCAACACATCTTTTTTTATGAATTGCGCTGAAAGAGTGCTTCCCAGCTGTTGGAACTGCTGGCAGGGAGGGAGCCACATGACTCCTCATCCTTTCCCTTTCCATACAAGGATTAAAGAGGGGAGGGTTCAAAAGGTTGCTGCACTACATGGTGGAGTGAGGCAGGGTCTCCCTTCCCAGGAAGCGATGCCATGTTCACTTAGGTTATACTCCCTCTGGCATAACGAAACACGGGGGGGTGTTCAGGGCTTCGGGAAACACACTGGCAGTGGGTCTCCCTCCTCATTAAAATGGGAGGGTTTTCAATGAGGTTAGTCGGGTAGATTAAGGCTATTAGTTGTGTCTCTGATGACATTTCCAGTTTGATCAGTAGAAAACAGACACGTGGGGGTTTTTTACCCGTTAAGGTAAGTGCTTGGTGCACTTGTGATTTGGCTTTTGCACGGATGAAACATGCAGTGATCTGATGGCAGATCCTATCCTGACTCAGAGCAGCACAGATCTGTTCAAGCCACGGGCTGGCAGCAAGGATGAGAGAGCAGAATAAGGCCCAGTGGCTTCTGAATTGGATCACGTTTTTAAAAACAAAAGCAGTCTTCACTGGAAAAATATGACGGTGTTTTTATAATAGCCACATATTGAGTAATGCATGGAGCATCGCAGGACTGCTGTGACACTAAAAGAAAAAAATAGAGGCAAGCAGAATGGGAGAACTTTCAGGGGCTGTTTTTAATAAAGAGGTGAATTCTTTCTGCAATAGGAAAAATGATAAAAAGATGGCGTATCAGCTACATTATGCAACAAAGTAATGCTGCTGTGTTTTTATAATGTAAGGCACTGCCCATTTGTTTTGGTTTACGTGACTGCAGTGAAATAAGTGGATTAGACTGAAACTTTAGCATGCTTCATTGCAGCTGGTTGCAGACATCTGTCATTCCTCAGCCATACATTCTGGATCATGCCAAGAAGAAAAAGCAAAGTCTGACACCTTTCATTTTAGAGAGCCTTTTATAGAAAAGAAAAGGAGAAGGGGAGAAAGCATTTCCTTTGTGACTTGATAAAAAAGACACTTTTTTTCTGTGACAACACCAACAGCACTTTCCAGAGGTAGAGGTCCTGCAAAGTTAATGCTCAATTTACTCTTTGCAGCCCTTTAATTTTTACTGTTTGATCTTCTGCTTTGTCAAATGGGATATGATAAAAATATGTTGGTTTATTTTTTTACGGAAACATCAGCTGTATGTACACCTACATCAGAAACGTGCCTGGTGAAAGGTGGGTTGCTGTGAGTTCCCACTCAGGCTGTGCTCGTGGTAATTCTGTGCTGTGATGGCACATAATGCAGAAACATTGCCAATAATGAGTGGTTCTGAGAACTACACTCACCAAATCCCATAAACAGATAATAGTGATGCTTTAGCAGAATGATTAGTGGGGTTGTGAGCTACTCCTGGATAATTTGAAATATTAGCTATTAGTGAGCTAGATATTTATTTACTTAATGTATTTTGTTCTTCTTCAGTCTCTCTACTGACACAACACTAGAGTTAGAGAATTGTGAGGTACATGGCAAGTGATAATGTGACAAAATACCATCTAAATTCATGTAACCCCAGTTACGTGAAAAAGCAACAACTAAAATGAGAGGAGAGCATGGTTAGTCTAAGTGACCTCATACATGCAGAAAACAGATATTCTAGCTTAGGATCTCACTTCAGCAAATGTTATAGCACATGGATAATTCATCCTTTCCCACCCAGGTGATTTATGGATCATGGAACTGGTGGGGCGACTGGGTGTCCTTACAGGGCTGTGCACAGAGGGGCAGGTCTTTGCATGGCTCAGGCTGTGTGTCTGTCCAGTTTGACACCAGCTGAGGATGTGACACTTCCAAATGTTGGCAGGAAAGATTTAGAAAGCTGAGTATAGGATTTTTAAAATTCCATTCTGCCAAATAAAATAAATAAACTCGAGACAGTTGCCCAGAGTGAAAGAGAAAATTCTATTGTATTTATGAATTGCTAGGCAGAGTAAAGGATATTTGGTAGCAAAATACCATCACTAACAAGGTCTTTCCTATTAGCTTCTGAAGTGAATGTTGTCTTTACTAAAATCCCAGTGCCACCAGTATAGCATTTATTCTGGGAAATCATAGGTACATTAAATTCAAATACAGCTTCATTCAAGAAGTCGTAAATGCTCCCTGAAATAATAAATATTTACTGAGACAATTAAAAAATATGACAGAACATTAACGAGAAAACTTGTGAATGACCTAGTAGGAAAACTGAGATATTTTGCTCAAGGGGGTTAGAATGGGAATATAATGTTATTGAAGTGATTAAAACAAGTAAAGGAGTGAATAGACATAGCAATTAATTGAAATATGTAAGTAAAGGCAAAGGTGGGACTCTGAGCATGTAATTTTGATGATCAGAAGAACTTAGGGTTAGTTAATATTAAAGAAAATCTGCCACTTATCTTCAAAATGTGTTTCCTTAGTTGCAGTCTCCCCAGAGCATGAGAGAAAGAGAAGGCTGTGAGGACTGTTCCCTGCTCCCTCCCTGGGCTCGGGCACCTCTCCCCTCTCATGTGGAGAGGCCCAGGCTGCAGAGATGAAGGGACACATCAGGGTTTGGGAGAACAGAGATTGGTACCAGAGAGGGGGAAATGGCTGGAAATGAAAGCTTGGCCAAAAAGACAAGCTGCTGTGAGTTTAGGATTATAAAAAAGATTATGATTTCTGTAACTATTGCCATTATGACTTTAGTCAGAGTTTGCCTGCTCTTTACAACAGGTATCTAGTGCCCTTGGTAAAAACTCTGTCCTCTACTTATGTGTATAAACCAAAGTAAATAAATATGTAAAATTAAATGTAATTAAATTTCCCAAAGCATGGGACAATGATAGTCTGGCATTTCAAGCTCAGTCAATGACAGCATTCCCACTAACCTCGTTTGGAGCCCGCTGAGGCTCCGGGCTCGTAACTCATGTTTGTCATGTCAGAACCTGAACTGATGCCATTGTGCACAGGGCACCATGTGTGCACCCACCAGCCGTGGTCTGAGATACACAGATCCTGAGAAAGCACAGTCTTCTGCCTTTATCTCTGAATTTTATCTTCACAGGGTTCCTATAAGGTTTAATATTTGTTTAGGAATACCTTTTCCACTATTCTGCTGAGGCTATTCTTTTCTTCCAAGAAGAGATCCATTTCCCTTCTAAATCAAAAAATCCTGTGTGAATACCTTCTTCTGAAAAAGAAACAAATTCTGTGCTGAGTGGCTAGAGCTGAGTAATTCTGTTGTTTTACCAGCTCTGCAAGAAATGGGAAATGTTTGTTTTCTCAGGACTTGCAAATCTCTGTTACACTGTCAGTGTTTTCACTGGCCATTTCCTAATTTGTAGTGCACTACAAATGGCCAACAAGTTCCACACTATACCTCCAAATAATTATAATTTATGTGTTCCACATATCAAAGTAAAAAAATTGTTAAATTAGTGATATTTTCCATAATTTTGTGAGTGATTGATTCAGTAAGGTAAAACCATATCGATGAAGGACAACAGTCGAATTTATCAGGAGTGCCCAGGTGACTGTTAACCTCTGTGTCAGACCAACCTGCACTTGGCTGTTTTACATAGCAGGGCTGATTCGTTGCCTTATTTTGCCTTTAAAGGAAATCAGTATGTGATAATTAGTGATTGTAGCCTCTTGAGACAGGAATTGAATAATTCCTATAAGAACAGTCTTTATTTTAGGGGGAATGTGTGAAATTAACGTAATATTTTAATAATACATGTTAAAGGCGAAGTGTAGCACCAACTTTTGCTTTTCTGTGTCATCATTAAATATTTTAGTGCACTCATCAGCAAGCTGAAATACTTATTTGGAAACACCAAGCACCGTGTAAGGCACTAACTTAAGAATAGACTCCATTTTTGACTACATTTCAGAAAAGCCATGTAGGTGTCTGAGAGTTTAATTCAATCCAACGATTGAAGTTTTTTGTTCAAGTAAAAATCTTTGATAAAATTAATTACAGATTGTGTCTTTTCATTCTCCAGCTCTTCTGCAGGCAGTGTTAGTTCAGTGAATTGCCACCCTGCTGTTGCAGGTACACTGGGAGTCCATCTCTGCAGGACACCAGGACTGCAGTGTCATGTGGTGGCTCTGGGATGGGTGCTGACCTTGGCGTGTTTTTCTTTTTTCCAGACATCCTTAATGCATTTATTTAGGATCAGGCTGGTGGCCATGTTTTCTCATGTGCTGAGTCTTCACCCCAAAGTTATCCTCCCCCAATTAAAATCTTCCCAGTGACTCACAGCAAGGGAAAGGCTCTTCCAGGGGGGCAGTGCATATGTTTGAACCTGAGCTGCTCTGAAGTGCTTAGTATTAGTGAGGAGGGATTTAAGCAACCAGACTGGTGCCATGAGCAATTCATCTGATGACCTCTAATGACTCTTTGCAGGATTGAGCCTGGTAGTGAAGACATTCAGCTGAATGGAGGGTGATCAGGGGGTTACACTCATTTTAGGAGTCCCAGTGGAAACATGTAAACCAACGCCTTAGCCTTGGTAGCTGGAAATGTTCCCTGGTCTTCCTAAAATTCAGATATCTCTGCATTTTTAAAAAATGTTGTCCCAGAGAAAATCACCAAAAAAGCCTCAGATAAGGCTTTTTGGTTTTATGACTTTTCTTGGTCAACATGAAACAGAGTTTTTAAAATTTAATTTAATTTTTTTTTTTTTTTTAATCCAAGTAACATATAAACTTCACAGAATATTGAAATTTCCCCAGAAGATCATCTTGGTTGGTCTTGGACCTGTGTGTAAATAAACGTATACTTTTCAATTGTTTTATAAAAACTTTTATTACAGATATGAACCTGATTGGGTGTACTTTAATCTGTCTGGTATTTGGGGAGTTTCATAAAATGCATATTTTGAGACCAATAAAGTGGAATGGCTCAATCAGAGCCATTATTGTCTATTGGACAAATATATTTATTCAGCATTTTGCCATCCATACTGTTATGCTCCAGATCCGAATGGCTGCTTTAGAGCCATTCTGCTCTCCTGGGTAATGCATGCAGTACTTGGGATGTTTGCTGTGGATAGGAAATGTATTTATGAAAATTTATACGTTAAAAAAAGGAAATTGCACTAGCCAAGATTTAAATGAAAATAGTTTTCCCTTTGCAAATGCCTGTTATTATGCTCTAATATACTTTCAAATGGCAGTGTTCACCAAGATGCCTGGGACCTGGAGGCTGTGGTCTGAGAGAGGCATGAGCTCAGCCCAGCAGTCACTGCCAGAGAACTGGAGATGCTCAAAAAGCCTCTCTTCAAACACAGAAAGCACCTGGCCATTGTTGCCTGCTGCCACTTCTGAGGCAGCACGCACTTCATGTGCTTAGAGATGATTGTACCTCAAACACAGCCTTGTGTGGGGAAGAAGGATTCAAAGCAGCTCTGGGGAGCACCTGGGGAGGTTCGGGCTTACTGAAGGTGCGAGTGCAGGCTTTGCTGGGCAGCAGATGTGTGATTACATGGACCATTCCACCAGCAACGTTGTGGGACCAAGCATCCCAGTGCAGCAGGCAGTGCCCATCCATCCTGAGCCACTGCAGCTGGTCCTGCTCCAGTGCCTGGGCCTGGCCAGAGCTGCCCTGGCCATGGGGGATTGCTACAGTGGCCCAGCAAGTCCAGTCCAGATCTTCAGTGTCCAGCATCCCAACTAAAGAGATTTGTTTCTGAGGAATTCAAGCCTTTGAGGCTTTTTCAGATATCTCTTTGCGAGGGAATAATTTGTTTTAAAGAGGTAATTGCTGTTATTTTTGATTTTCACCAAAAGGATATTCTTAAACCAGGCAAAGAAATCTGAAATGAGTTTGCCGTATTGCATCTCAGTAAGTGCTATAGCCATTGGCCATCTAAGGAAAAACATTCTGTCAGATAATCATGGCCATTTTTGCATTTTAAGGGAACAAATGTCATATCTAAGAAGCACATTTTATTCGGGGCTTAATTATAATTTATAGTACATTGCACAGCATTTGTTTTCTGTTCATCATGTTATTGCTCTTCTGTCTTTCCCCTAAATTTATGCATTAAATCGTGTGTGTGTGTGTGTCTGTATGTGTGTATCTGTGTATATATGTACACATATGCAATATAATACAAAGTGGTGTAGTGGGGACAACAGACGGCTTGTGTGTGATGTATTATTGGCATTTTTCTTTCAAATTACCATTTTCTTGCTGCTTTGGGAGAAAGCCATGATTTTGCTGTGATTAGTACACTTTTAACAATCTGGAATAAATTCCTGATCTTATTCATGTGACTAGTTCAATGCCCATTTTTACGTTTTAGTGCAAACCCCTACATATGTGCCTGTAATACCACAAAAATAAGATGTTTCTTTGTGGAAATTTTATAGAATTTGGATGCCGATCAAATATTTTTAGAAGTGGAGAATTAATGCGGCTTGACCATGTAAATGATTTTTTTAATGAAAAAGACTTTAGTATTCAT
>NC_142254.1:6487500-6492500 GCF_052056855.1 Sturnus vulgaris | reverse complement strand
TTAGCACCTACGCTTGGCTGATTTAGGTGGTCGGCTAACATGTCAAACAGCCTGCCTTAGTTAGGTGAGCCTTTAATGGGTAACTGGCAGACTCTGGCAGCCTTATTTCTGTTTTAGATTTGGTTTGTCATTGGATATCCATTACCTGCCATTCATCTTTGATCTCTTTGGACAGGCCTGATCAAAAGATGTCATTTGACCTACTCCACTTGGCAGAAACTTGTATGACTCTCATAAAGGGGGCACCCCAGCTATAAATAAAATGACATTATTATTTTTCTGTCCTATCATGTAGAAGAGACAATTATGATAATGCAGTGTCTGTCACTTGGAGCCCAGCAAATTGCTAGCTCTCACGCAACTGTTTAGCTTTCTTATTTGTTTTTTGTCTGTTTTCCTCCATTTCAAGTTGAAAATAAAACAGAATTGAAATCACTAATGCTCTGCCTCACACTCTGACAGTCTCAGGGTTTCCTTTTATGGGACTGACGTGCAGATGTGACCATCAGACTGTTTGTCAGTGGTGGGTGGTGGTTAAGTGCTGTGTTGGCAGCACATCCCAACAATGGAATCAGGTTTATACTTCATTTCCACCTCTGCACACGAGTGCCTGTCTGAATGCGGTGCTGGTAGACATTACAACAAACAGATACAATCGGAGAGAGTTTATTGTATCTTTAATAAAGCAACAATAGAGGAAATGTATGAGCCCTCTCTCTACTGCCAGGGGGCTCAGGCGTGGGGAGGGGTTCTGGGAAAGATGACAGTAAGCCAACTGTCAGGATATTGGTTATCTTGGGGTATTTTTCTGAGGGGCACATACACCCCATTCCTGTGCCTTCCCATCCCTAGCAGAGCACTCGGTGTCCATGTCCCCACGAGCAGGGAGCAGAGCATGTCCAGGCTCCTGTCTGCTCCCTCCGTGCATCCCTGCCCGGGCACTGAGGAGCTCTGTGCCACTGCCCTGAGCCTCCTCACAGCCTCTGGGCTGAAACTGCCCTTCCCACACACAGCCTGCCACCAGACAGTGCTCTCTGTGTTTTGCAGGCAGAGGTTCCCAGCAATGCTATCAAAGCACTGTCACTGAAGCTGCAGAAAGGCCACGGTGGCACTGGGCTGCCCGGCCCCAGCAGCCACGCACAGGGGACAGCACCCCCGGCACAGCACACCAGCAGTCACAAATCACTCATCCTGTTCCTACAGCCAAACACTGGACACCCAGTCCACAATTAACTATGGGCCTTCACCATGGGCAAACTGTAAAACCACCAGCGAGCAAAATCACGTGTACTTTCAGCTTCCTTGGGTAGAACGGTACCCAAAGATTCTACAACACAAAATTCTATGTACCTTCCTTTTTTTATTTGTTCCGCTTGCTCTTACACAAGCTTGATGTGCTGCTGCCAGTAAACAGATTTCTGACAGAGATGCTGAGAGAGGACTAAAACTGTTAAGGGCTTGTAAATACCAAATAGTTACTTCTCATTAATTATTTGCAATTAATTATTCATGATTAATTTGTGCCAGAACAGGAATGTTTTATTCTGAATTAATTTAATTCATTTCAAAATTGCTACTTTAAATTGCTACCCTACCATAACGTGATATAATCTCTCTCTGTAGACAAGCCCTAAAATATTAAAAAAACATTTAAAACAAAAGAAAAGCGTTGCATTCTCTCACAGAAACACAAGGTGCCTGCTGTCCTTACAAAGTACTTTGTCTGCTCATCCAAAAGCAACCTGAACAAAATGGAGCCTCTCCAGCGGCCTAGAAATTTTTTACAACAGGAAAAATGGGAGAAGTATTTCAGATCAAACTTGGAAGTGGCTTGGAACAGTTCCCTGATGACAGATCCCACTGATGCTACACAGAGAGCAACTGAGAACAACGAGGTTCTCCTGGCCAAGGCTGGGAAGCACGAGGCATCAGTAAGAAGAAGCAACAAAGGAATACTAGAAACAAAAACAAATAATAGGAATTTAAATGCATTTTTTAAAGATGGAAAACACCTAGATCTTTTTCTCATGTACTTAAGGATACTACAAAGAAAGCAGATGGCAGGACTTAATAAAATTCAAGTACATTTGGCAAGGCAGCCATTTACTGTTGCAATAGTGCATGTTATCCTTCTAATGCATCACAGAAGTATGCCTGCAACACAGCACAATTCTTTTGAGTAGACTTCTTTATTACAAGGTTTAGCTCCTTAATAACACATATTGAAAAGAGGAAAGATATACAAACCAATAACTTCTCCAGTTTGAGTTTGTACTGTCCAGAAATTCTCAGCAAAGACAGGAGCCAAAACAGGCACTAAGCAAGTACTGCCACGGAATGTCCTGGACCATCCTCACCTATTCCTGCTTTTCAAACCAACCAAGGATGCAAACTGCTCTTATACAAACAAACTTCTAGGACATTAACTCCACAGCTCAGCTAGAATCACTAAACATACTAAAACAAGAGTCCTTAGTTTTTATTGTATTATCTCTTTTAGGTTGCAGTCAAAAACCACATACAGAATCTTATTTTTAGGATCTTATCATTAAGGAGGCCCCCTTGACAGAGACAGAAAATTGCCCCACAATTCCCACCAATACCTTGTGAGCAGGCATTCTAGTCCAGATATTCACAGAATTATTAATTTTTTTTTAACTCATGAGAGCTTTCTGATCACCTTTGGACAAGGCAGACAAGTGATCCTAAAGGAAAAAGCTGGTCTCAGTCAATGGAGACTTCTTTTCTTGGCACAGGATAACGTACTAAAGTTTAAATATAAAAGGACACGGCTGAAACGGAAAATACCACTTGGAAAAGAAGTTCATCAGTTACATCAGAGAAAGTGAAGCAACACAATGATGGCTTATCCCAGATCCAAACTGCTGAAGTTAATTGAAAAGTGTCCTCCAAAGGTACTTCCTCCCACAGCCAGTTCTGCAGAGCTGAACCACAGGCAGCTCCTGCACACAGATCTGACCTTGGAAAAGGATGGACAAACTGCCTGGTTGAACTCCATAGTTTACTGCTCAGCCTTTTTAAAGGCAAAGGGAGCATTTCTTCACGTCCAACCACACATCCATCTGCATCTCTCCAGCTAAGATTTATTTCTAAGCAGTTACAGCTACATTGCAATGCCAAACTTATTTCAGTATAAGAACGCCCTATTTTGATTTAACACTGCCAGTTGCACTACATCGCTATGAAAATGACCAGAGTTAAACTAGTATAAAAGCACAGCTTAGATAAACCAACACAGATTTGTTTGCAGGCACCACACCCTGCCTCATCGTCAGAGGTATTTCCCACCTGGCTCACTGAGTACTCTGCTTTGTTACAGCTGCCTCCTTTGTTACTCTCTCTCCAAAACTTCTATCAGATTTGGTGATCCTGCCCCAGTAAAACAATCACTTTCCACAGGAAGAAACACAGTCAGTTTCTCTACAAAAACAGACCTAATTTCCTCCCTCTCCTGCTTCTCTCAGGTACTGCTGCAAGTGCACGTCCATCTGCCACTCTGTCCAATCCCCTCCAACATCACTTACAGGTGACATCTGACTGTGTCAATGGCTTTTGGACACCTAAGGTAGTGCCACAAGTGAAATCTGAAACATACCATGATGCATATGAACATGGTATGCATATGATGCATGTAATTAATTTCAAAACAATTTCTAGTAGTTCTTCCAGCCAGGTACTTAGCTGCAGTCTATTAATTTGCTTAAAATTTGGCAGATTTCTAAAAAAAAAAAAAGACCATAAAATCATTGTTCAAAGAAAACCCACTATCACCTGCAACATCTATGAATATATGTTAATGAAATGGTAAGCTGTTTAATAAGCCATTATCAGTTACATAAAAAATATTTAATCTGCAAATTACAACATACTTACCAAAGCAGCTGTCCATATCCAGGCAACCATAATTTCACTATCTAGCTCGGTATTGAAATATGAAAGCATTTTGTGAGGATCCAGGATATTTGGCATGGACATTAGTAATAATGTTCCTGGCACCATGCACTACCTGCATGTTCATGCTGTGGGAAGGCTTCCTGCTCCTATACATCTCATTATCTACTGGTGCCACAGTGGGAATGTGAATGCAGTCAATCACTCCCTGGATACTCAGGAAACTAGCAATGACATATAAACCTTCATTGACTTTCTGTTGCTGTTGTAGAGTGTTTGGTAACTTGATGAATGTCTGACTGTGTTGCAGCATGGCATCTAGGAAATGAGGAAGGCACCTGGACGCACAAGGCTGACTCATCTGTTTATGGCCCCCTGCTATCCTCGGCGACGGCCGCCTGTCGAGCACCGCAGAGCACAGCCTCTCCTCGGGGTGGGAAGGGAACAACTGCAGCCTTCCCCTTGCAGCTGCCCCGAGAGCAGGCACGTGGGTGTGGGTGCTCAGGTGGGCGTGCTCCTGGGGTGCTCAGGTGTGTGTGCTCCTGGGGTGCTCAGGTGGATGTGTCCCTGGAGTGATCAGGTGGGTGTGCTCCTGGGGTGCTCAGGTGGATGTGTCCCTGGAGTGATCAGGTGGGTGTGCTCCTGGGGTGCTCAGGTGGATGTGTCCCTGGAGTGATCAGGTGGGTGTGCTCCTGGGGTGCTGGAGTGCACACATGGATGTGTCCCTGAAGTGCAGAGGTGGATGTGCTCCTGGAGTATACAGGACTACACAGGTGGACGTGTTCCTGGGGTGCTCAGGTGGATGTGCTCCTGGAATGCACACATGGATGTGCCCCTGGAGTATACAGGACTACACAGGTGGATGTGTTCCTGGGGTGCAGAGGTGGATGTGCCCCTGGGGTGCTCAGGTGGAGGCGTGGGACACGCTGCTCCGATCCCCCTGCGCTCCCTCCACTCATCTCCAGCGAGCACCAAAGATTCTCAGGCGTGTAACAGTGAGATAAGAGCAGCTCCCACCAGCACGTGCTCCAGGCAGTTATCAGTGTCAATCTAACTCCTCAACTGCTCCGTGTTGCTTGAACAAAACA